>NW_025938599.1:3669-80544 GCF_000764305.2 Hyalella azteca | reverse complement strand
CCCCCAGCGCTAATTTCTCGTGTGTGAAGGTAATTAAGATGTGGAAATAACGAGCGTTCACTGCATGTCATCGTTACTGCAAGGCATAGATTCTTAATTATGGCTTGTATAGCTGATCTGTCACCAGCATATGTGCAGCTTAAAGGTTGTCTTAATTTAGCTCATTTAATTCCTTATCTTGATTGCGTATCGGGCTTTTGATGACAATTAAGTATAATCGAAACAATGCTCCGTTTAAAAGCTTCCGTATTATTTTGCATAACTTCCATATCATCGATAGAACCGCTATATCTGAGTAAGGTACCCATGCAGTACGGTATAATGCATATAATGAAGAAAATTTTTTAATAAAAGTTGATCAGTGAAGAAAATTGTATATATGTTTGGAGTCAAATACCATAAATTTTTTTTTCTAGCAAACAAATAATCGTGAAATTTTTTTCAAATCCATATCTGAATGTTTCACGAAAAATTAACATCTGAGTGTTGCAAAATTGTTTCTGCCTATAAGAGCTTTGCGGTTGTAGAATCCAGCGTAAGCCAATAATTAATCTGTTGCCCTGGGGCCATACTTTCAAAACTCGCTAAGTGAACGTAAGTACTTACGCTCTATTTTCTTGTCTATGATTGGTGGATTTTGCTTGCGTGGCCCTCAATGATTGGCTGATGGACTTACGATCACTTAACTTTTTTTGAAAGTATGGGCCCTGTAGGCGCAAAATATACACAGGTCTTATCTCGCGCTTTAGCAATATTTGGCTTGGTTTTCTTAATCTTTATCTTTCAATATTATTTCCGAAAGATTATGCCATTTTCCAAGAATAAAAGCATACGTTGGTTCTACACCTGCTTTTTTGACTTTTTTCATTCACAGTTTTTTCACCAATTGTGAGCACCTACAGCAACAATCGATCACCAGATTTTCCAACAATGTGTATGCAGCAATTGATGAAAGTTCGCACAAATTATCCTCTACAAATTCATCCACTCGAAATAATATAATCGATAATTAGAGGTGTATAAGGCACGCAAAAAAATGTGAATGCATCCACAGAGCGAAGCACCTTTGCACCAACGCCTCCACTCGAGCTCCGCATGCTCATGACTTATTTTCCTTCTGGTCATCCAACTCCTGCTGATCAAATATCTACCTACTGTTGAAGCTCTACGCATGATCTANAGGGGCGTAGAAGGGTTGTGAGGCAGAGGGGCGTAGAAGGGTTGTGAGGCAGAGGGGCGTAGAAGGGTTGTGAGGCAGAGGGGCGTAGAAGGGTTGTGAGGCAGGGGTGTGGTGTATCAGGTCTTAGCTCTGCACCTTTATGTGCCCCCAAAACACTTGGCTGGCGCCAAAGCTCCAAACATTTCTCCCGATATTTGTTACGTATTACTTCCTGGAAAGTATGTATAGTTAGGAAGTATATGAAAAAAAATTCTGGTTGAACATTGGAAATTCTGTGTAAATTTCAATGTTTTAGATTTCTCATTGGAAACGCCATCGTAAATTTTATTCTGTAAACTTATGTTGAAAACACGCTTCAGAATTTCTTAGTTGCATTCTTATTCTTAGTTGCATTCTTCCTTAATTAGTTTATAGGTAGCACGCGTAACTTGTTCGTTACAAGCAATACATAACGTTTGTGGTGTCATTTTAGGACACATTTTCTATCTTTCTTTGCGAAACGCGCACCATTTGCACTTGGCGTGTTCTAATGTAATATGCAATACATGTTGCATTTACTGTAAGCGTAAGACCAGCGTCAGCGAAGGCAGCTCCACCGAACATTTTTTGTTTCAAGCTAACAGGTATTATACGCTTTCTCCCACTATTTACGGTAGTTGAGCGAGGCTAGTTGTACCAGCGAGGCTAGTTGTACCAGTGGAGGCTAGTTATATCAACGAGGCTAGTTGTACCAGTGTAGGTTGTAAATATAGTTGCACAGACATATGTTTCCAAGAAGCGCTTAACATTGACTGGCAAGGTATTGCGCTCCTTTCGACCCCCTCCCTATAAAATATCGGTCAGTCTATTCACTAGAGTTTTAGGTACGAATAGCATTGCCAACGCCTGATATATCCGTTGACTAATTTATTATTTATCAGCCTCATTGCTACTGAAAGCTCGTATCTAAGAAGCATGTTATCGTACGTATTTTTGTATTTTGCTCACTCGTATATTTGTAAAGAATGTGTAATCTACTAGATCGAAAACCACGTACTTCTTAATAATGTACATCTCTTCTGGAAGTCCGCCTTCAAAAAAGCACTTTATTATATGTATTTTATATGCTTTGCTCTCTTTCTTGTTAAGAATGTAGGTACGTCTCAATTGAAAGTTTTCATGTAATAGGCATACTTTTATATTTGTTTTATGTGTTTATCTTCAAAGCGAGCAACTTTTTTTCCCCCAGCGCTAATTTCTCGTGTGTGAAGGTAATTAAGATGTGGAAATAACGAGCGTTCACTGTATGTCATCGTTGCTGCAAGGCATTGATTCTTTTGTCTTATATAGCTGCTCTGTCACAAGCATATGTGCGACTTAAAGGTTGTCTTTAAGGCGCACATATTTAAATAATGCGCCATTTAAAAGCCTCCGTTGTATTTTGTCTAACATTATATGTATTATTTGATAGAACTGCTATGAGTATTGTTTCCGTCTAAGAGCTTTGCTGTTGTAGAATTCAGCATAAGCCAATAATCTGTCGCCTCTTATAGATATAATAGGTCTTACCTCGCGCTTTAGCAATATTTGGCTTGGTTTTCTTAATCATTACCTTTCAATATTATTTTCGAAAGATTCAGCCACATTTCAATAATAATAGGAAATGTTGGTTCTACACACGCTTTTTGGACCTTTTTCATTCACTTGTTCTTTTGAAATTGTGAGCTAAGCATTCGATTACCAGATTTTCCAACGATGTGTATACAACAATTGATGAAAGTTTGCAAAAAATTATCCTCTACAAATTCATCCACTCTAAAATTTATAATCGATAATGAGAGGTCTCCACTCGAGCTCCTCATGTGTATGACTTACTTTCCTTCTGATCTTTCAATTAACTCCTGCTGATCAAATATCTACCTACTGGTGAAGCTCTACGCATGATCTACCTGCTGATGTGAGATCTACCTCGATTGCGCAACTTACAAGGTCGTCTCTCCGACACTCGCACTTTCGTCGTGCGCTCTAGCGACGATATGCTATATCGACGGTTTGCTACATGTAGCGCGCTACTGCCCACCTCTGATTATACATGATTTCTTGCCTATAGATACTTTGCTATCAGCCTCTATTTTTCTGCATGACCGGAAATATTATCTTGCAAATTTTTCATTTATTATTTTAACCGGAACAATATTGTCACAAGCCTACTTCCCAAAAAAGATACGTTCTAGTGAGCGCTAAATGACTTACACTGATGGTTGCCGCCGCGTACAACTTTAAAATGTTCTCTGTTGCGTACAAACGTCCTCAGGTTGCTACACACAATAGTTTACGTATAATTTAAGTTGTAAGTTATGTTCCCGGAGAGTGACACACGGCGGTAGAGGGTTAAGTTCTGTTGCTCTACCCAGTTTAGAGTCGTAATTTACTATATTTAAATTTTCTCTACTGAAAATTAATATGCGATGTCGCAATTATTTTGAGTATACGACCCCTTCGTCCTAGCTTGCAGTGAATTGTGAGAAAATTATACCCGGTTTATGGGCGGCCAGCGAAGAAATGGCCTCGTGTTTCAGGGTGCAGCTTATTGCAGCCTTTACATGGGTGGCCAATCAGTGGCCATCGTTGTATCGGCTTTATTATTCAATAGGCCAGCACATGCAGCTAAACTTCATCCTGTCTCCTTCTTAGTGCCCAGGTCTCATTCAGTCTCCGTAAGAGGATGTGTTTGGAAAGCAAAGCTCGGATTACCAATTATAGTTTTTACGTGGGCATCAATATTCGGGCTGCCGGTTGTGCTCTTGCGTTCACTTTCAACTCGACGTTGCTCTGCCCTATAGTCTTTGCACCGATTTTCTATTCATTTTTTAGAAATAACCGCTCTATGGGCTTATTATTGAAAAGAATTCTTGAAAATAGAGTGCAGTAGTTCGAGTTTCGTAAGGCAACTGATCATATTCGTAGGACTCCAGTGCGTGGTTGTGAGTGTAGATCACAATTCCCTGAAGGATTAACGATGTCGCCACATTTCCAGAGAAGTCCTGTTATACCTCGTCCTTGACAGCCCTCCTCAGGGGGGGGGGGTTGTTGTGAGGGTTGTGAGGCATAAGGGCGTGAGTTGTGAGGCAGAAAAGCGTAGAAGGGTTGTGAGGCANTCTCCCACTATCTACGGTAGTTGAGCGAGGCTAGTTGTACCAGCGAGGCTAGTTGTACCAGCGAGGCTAGTTGTACCAGCGAGACTAGTTATACTAGTGAGGCTAGTTGTACCAGCGAGGCTAGTTGTACCAACGAGGCTAGTTGTACCTGCGAGGCTAGTTGTACCAGCGAGGCTAGTTGTACCAGCGAGGCTAGTTGTATACCAGTTGTCTAGGTACCAGCTATAGTTGCACCGACATAGGTTTCCAAGAAGCTCTTAATATTGATTGTCAGATATTGCAGCACTTCCGACCCCCTCCCTATATAATATTGGTCAGTCTATTTACTAGAGTTTTAGATACGAATAGCATTGCCGACGCTTTATATATCCGTTGACTAATTTATTATTTATCAGCCATTCACTCAGCCACTTGCAATCACTTCTCCACCACCCCCACACCGAACTCCTGACGCAGTTCCATGGCCTGCTTGTTATTCCTGTCAGATATTGTTATTAGTTGCGATGAATGCATGGAGCAATATAGTCGACTTCAGTATTTATTCTGGCGACGTTTTAATAATGCAGTTCGGGAACTTGAAAATTGTGCGCTGGATGAAAGAGTATATGGTTGTATATATAAGTAAGAGTATGTATATATGAGTATATGCCACATCAGACCTACACTTCAGCGCCGAGATCACTATGTTATGTTATGTTTGAAGCAAGAATTTCATGTCAGTTTATATGGTTCGAAAAATTTGCTTCTGGCACCCGCGTACTCCGAAAAAATTTCCATCTGTCGACGATTCGTCCGTGTATAACTCAACAATTTAAATTAATACAGTCTGTAATTAATAGTTAATAGCGGGGTGCTGTACAGTCTGTATTATTCACAAATGACTATAAATATAAAGTAATTTCTAAACAGTATTCGCACGCTGGTCTCCTACACAAGTTACGAAGAAGCTCGTGTATTTTCTGCTATCAAATCTCAGGCCTCCGCGTTCATTATAAACAAGAGATTTTTATCCATCGACGGCTGTTCGTCCACCTAAACACGAGGTGCGATGACCTATCTTAATGTCATTGGGAGCACACACAGCGTGTGACCTTTAATGTGCTTAATTGGTATATGGGACGCGGGACGTCATATGGGACGCGGGACGTCATATGGGACGCTGGGGGGGCCCTACGCCATGGGACGCGGGGGGGCCCTACGCCATGGGACTCGCGGGGGACCATGGGACGCGGGGACCACGGGACGCGGGGACCACGGGATACGGGGACCACGGCACACGGGTGACCACGGGACACGGGAGACCACGGGACACGGGGGACCACGGGACCAGTGTCGCGGCTGGCGTGTGTTTCACTTGCGCACGCTCAAGGCTGGGCATGAAAAAGTGACGCTAATCTTTTAAGGAGCGAGGACCTTGACTTATATTTATTCTCCGTGTTGAATGTATAGGTTAAAATGGCCTAGTTTACGGCGGTCAAACTTCTAATCGCATTATTATGATTAAGTGGAATTTGTTTTACTAAGTAGAAAAAATTATTAATTCCCGGTCTTATCAGCTATTGAATAGATTTTCCTGGTATTGAATGACCATAATTAATGACGCATTTCATTTCCTTTTGATGATTTTCGTTTGAAATCCTATTTGCTGGAACAGGTGACATTTAATAAATTTGAGTTGTTTTAACGTCGGCAAGTCGTTCGCCTACATGCAATCGGGACCCGGCCTTGATCTATTAATAATAATATTAATAATAATAATAATAATATAATATTAATAATTAACCTAATAATCAACCTATGGCATCAGCAATAATAATATCATAAAATTAATTGAGTATCATAAGATTTGACGAGTCAGGCGGCACTGCGACCGGCTGTCATTGATTACCTTGTATGCCTACTCATAATATTTGTATATATTATACACAGATCGAGCTGGGCAGCTCTACTTTGAAATGTAGCGGCCGCTACCGCTACCGCTACATGCTCTAAATGTAGCGGGCGCTACCGCTACCGCTACAATTGCTTAAATGTAGCGCCGCTACTTCTGCCGCTACTGAAAATGTGCTACATGTAGCGCGCTACTGCCCACGTCTGATTATACATGATTTCTTGCCTATAGATACTTTGCTAATAGCCTCTATTTTTCTACATGAACGGAAGTATTTATTACAAATTTTTCATATATTATTATAAGTCGTTTTAGGATTTGGACGGTTATCGCACTGCGTCGTAGCTAGGTTTAATTTGTTTTATTGATTACCTAGTAAACGCGACTTATTTTATTGGTATTAACTTATCAATAACCATTAACATTATTCTTTTTATCAATAATTATCAACAATTAAATGACGTTTGAGCCAAATGTGGCTCAAGTCTGCGCCGCTGCTTGCATCCACCGAACGGGAGACAATTTTTCTTCAACAATACCTTCACACTTTTTTTCTAAATCATTATTGTCAAACGTCACGCGAAAAAGTGATTATTTAAAAGATGATATTTGCTGTAGGTCAAAAAGAGTATAGATCATTGCGTAACAACTGGTACGATGAAGGTTGAACGAGTCATAACGAGATGTTAGTTAACTGTTGAAATTCGTGCAAAATACTATTGCGAATTGCTCCTTCGAATTCGGTGAGATGGATAATGATATTCTCTTAGATAATATGATATATGGATAATGGCATTCTCTTAGCTAGGGAGAGGCTCAATTCGAACGAGAAACAGTTCTCCTTCAGAGAAATTCCTTCAACTTATTATTCGTCTCCTAACTCATCTTACTGGAAATTTATAACTAAACCTCACACCGTATTTTGCAGGTATTACGGTATTACAGTAATTGTGCATACATGCACAACTACTGTTGCATTACAATGTTGATTATTAAAATCGTAGGTGCCAAAAAATGCCGTTTCAAATTGACTTTAATATCTGACAACTTTTTTATCGCTGGAACTTATGCAATCGCTTAACTCAACTGGAACTTAGGCAATCGCTGGAACTTATGAATTGCCTACTTGTACAGGTGGCCTTCCCAGCGCAGAGGCGGGAATCGACGTTGCTTCTCTCAGTGGCGCTTCCCCTTCCAGCGGCCATTCCCCTTCCAGCGGCCATTCCCCTTCCAGCGGCCATTCCCCTTCCATTGGCCTTTCCCCTTCCAGTGGCCCGTCCCCTTCCATTGGCCTCTCCCCTTCCAGTGGCCCGTCCCCTTCCAGCGACCCTTCCCCTTCCAGCGGCGTTCCGCCATCCAGTGGCGTTCCCCTTTCCAGCGGCCATTCCCCTTCCAGTGGCCTTTCCCCTTCCAGCGGCGTTCCCCCTTCCAGCAATGCTTCTCCTCCGAACGAGGCATCTCCAACCCAAGTGGCTTCTGTGGAAAAAAATGCGTTAGTGCTAGAGGATGAACAGTCAGTGGCCGCAGACACGACTAACAAAACGCAATCTGTTGCCACTGATAATTTGTCTGTTGCGCCCACCGGCCAACAGCCAACAGGTGTTGTAGCGTTACCCGAAAATACTGGAAATAAACAAGCAAATGTTAAGGCAAGCAAGCCAATTTCTACGGACGAAAAATTAACGGGGTCCTCAGACGGTAATGTTTCCAAATCAAATAATAGCACTGATACCAACGCATCTGGTGGCAAAGCTTCAGTAACTGCGAACAAATCGACTAATTCTGATGGGCAAAAGATTGTCAAAGCGCCCGCTTTTGTTGCTTTGCCTACTCCTCTAGCTACACAAGGTTCTACCTCTGCAGCAAAGAACCCTTCTGCCTCTGCTGCAAAGAACCCTTCTGCCTCTGCAGCAAAGAACCCTTCTGCCTCTGCAGCAAAGGACGCTACTGTATCTGCAGCAAAGGGTGCTAATGTATCTGCTGCAGTTGCTCCTCCAGCATCAATCGCTAAAGATATCCCTAAAGTTCTCACGAGTCAGAAAGCAACAAAAGGCAAAGTGACGGCAAGCACAAAAATCTTGTCCAAGTTCACCGGCAAGAGCAAGACACAAGCCATCAACTACCTCAAGGGAACTGTCAAGGTAGGAAATTTGCTCTCTGACCCGAATAATTTCTGAAACGTTCTACTGGCAAATACGAGTATTCATTTGCAATTAGGTTTTAGACTCATTGTAGTTATCTCTTTAACCATTGATGAATGATATGTTTCAGTAATTATTAAATTTAATGGATGTTGTGGCTTAATCATCATGCAGAGATTGTCGTTCAATCCTTAATCACGACTATTCCACAGTAGGTTCGCTACGATTATTCTCATGGTAACGGTTTTTCTCTCCCTCAGGTTGGCGACATTTACACGGGCGGTTTCTCCGCCCCCCATGAATATATTTGCCCTAACAACGGGCGCGACCTGAGCCTCCTGATCCTGGTGACGACCGCCCCAGTGCATCGTCAGAAGCGCAGTGCCATCCGTCAGACCTGGGGCCACTTCTCCCTCAGGCGGGACGTGGCGTTGGCATTCCTCGCTGGTGCCACCACTGCCGATGTCCAGGCCGAAATTGATAAGGAGAATGTCCTTTATGGTGACGTCATTCAGAGCAACAACATCGATCAGTACAGAAATCTTACTCTGAAAACCGTATCCATGTTCGAGTGGATACAAACGTATTGTTCCGAAGTTCCTTTTGTACTCAAAACCGACGATGACATGTTCATTAACATGCCGCTTCTGTTGGCGTTCATCGAGTCTCAGAAGAACCAGAAACGAGTCATTTTCGGACGCTTGGCGCACAACTGGAAGCCCATAAGAAATAAGAAGTCAAAATATTACGTAGATCCTTCTCATTATAGCTTAAAAACTTTTCCCGATTTTACCACGGGTCCAGCGTATCTTTTCACGTCGGACATCGTTAGCGAGATGTTAGAGCAACTTTTAGATACGACTTATCTCTTCCTTGAAGATGTTCTCACCACGGGCATCGTGGGCGAGTTCCTGGGCATAAGGAGAGTGGGTGATGCCCGCTTTAAGAACGATAAAACTTCGTTGACGAACACATGTAAAGTTATGGACATTATATCTATTCATATGGTAGGATACGCGGAGCAGTTTGATCTCTACAAACGAACCTTGGATGGTAAAACAACGTGTAAACACAAGTAGCGTTTGTTAAACTTTTTCATTTCTTTCGTGCGCTCTTGGTTATAGCTAATTATTGTTGTCGTACCAGTCACTGGATGCCATATCGCCCCACACTCGAAGGCAGGGAACATTTCCTAGCTACCCTTTCCCGTCTCGTATTTCGTTTACTTCGCATCCATAACACGAGAATTGTGAGTTCAAGTCGAAGCCATATTATATTAGTGATACTTTCTTTGCCAGGGCGTTGAACTGATCGTTTTTCTAATTTTACACTAGAAAACCGTAAAACATCTGATAATAACGGAGAAACAGTTTACTTTCACGGGGCGACCTGCCACTAGAACGCCGGTGGGACCGTTTTTTCTAACAGTGTGTACGTTCTCATGGAACACAGTTGTGTGTTCCTATAGCGATCTGTGTGGTCGTGTTCTATCAAGAACGCTCTGTATACCAGAGTTCTTAGTCCATTAGTCGTAAGTGCTCGTTACTTTACTTTATAATTGAAGACATTCGTGTTCCGTATTGATTTTTGCGATTGAAGGGCTTTCGCAATAGTAAACGGGTTATGGAGCTTTGAGATACGTGTTAATTTTGATTTATTGAAGATGTTACAATAGGATAGGTGAGACATTTAAATCAGGTTTTAATGAGAAGGTTATTAGGCTTCGTGAGACGTTTAAATCACGTTTTAATCGTAACCTTAAGGAATAAGTTTGTGACGTTTTTTAGCATTGGTTCACAGTGTTCTATTTTATAGAAGTGTTGCGTATTATCTTTTCTGTAGAGTCGTAAGGAGAACTATATTTTTGTACAGTGTCGTGGAGCTTGGTTGTGGTCACTTCATTCTTAACTAGCACCAACTCTGCCTCCGTGCATGGCATAAACTTTATCTTTATTCCTATTTCATGTAATAAACGTCTAACATTTATTTCGTATACGTGCTTTCTATGCTTCGAATACGATGAAATCCCACATATTGTCGTCTCGCAGCAATAGTCCCAGTCATTAGGGAATTGCAGGAGTTTGAAACTAATGCATTGCTTTCGATCAAATTCAAGATATAAAAAAATTAGTTCAGTACTCACTGCAGTGAGCGACAGCTGGAGAGCGCATTTTCTCGTCCGTCCGTGAAATCACGGACGGACGGATGGGCGGACATGACGAGCGCAATAGCGCATTTTTTCCATAAATGAGAAAATGCGCTAAAAATGATGATGCCCATCTATTAGTTCGCATGACGCGTTAATTTGTAACAAATTTTATCGTCGCTATTTCAGGTTCAAGTTCAGCGGCTTGAACCCTAGCCAAGAGGGGTTTAGGGTTACTTTTTTTTAGGGTCACCGCAACTTTTTCTGAGCCTTGAATAATGAATTAGTGGGCATTTGCTGCCACCGATGATGCCTTGTACCATCATCGTCATCAAACGGTTGACTTCACCTGCATCATTGCATGTCATGAGAAAAACCGTTTGTTCGAAATTCAGATGCGTTAGGATCTGAAGCGTAATTCAGAGAGAAAATCCAACCGTAGAGAAATTCAGATCCGAAATTCTCTACGGTTGGATTTTTTTCTGAATTTTCTGCCACGATTTTTCTCCAAGTGACAAACCAACTTTTTTGTAATTTTTCATAAGGAATTACGAAGAAATTTATTTTATTTTAATGTGGCCCGAAGATCGAAACTTCAATTGACCGCTTGACTTCACCTTTTTTTTGTTCGTTCGATCCCAAATTTACTTTGAAACTCAATTATCAGAATATCTTCGTTAAATTAACTATGGAGGCCAGCATTGAAAATTAGCTTTAAGAAATAGTGATCAAAACTATGATTGAGAGTTTATGATTAAAGCCTCTATGACTTGGTAACGTATTGTTTTGCATAGGTTTAGCTATAGTAATATGTCCGTGCCTTGAGACGTCAGCTGCTCATTATTATTCATATTGAAGTAATTTACAAACGTCTAATTTAAACCACAACATTTCTGGCGTTGATTTGATGACAAAAAAAAATGAAAAAAGCCATTGTATTTCAAAGGAAAGACAAGATTGTGTCATTCTTAATCAACGGTACTCGTATCATCTCCAAAGTAATTTACAAACGACTAATTTAAACCTCAACATTTCTGGCGTTGATTTAATGATAAAAAAAAAGGAAAAAAGCCATTGTATTTCAAAGGAAAGACAAGATTGTGTCATTCTTAATCAACGGTACTCAAATCATCTCCAAAGTAATTTACAAACGACTAATTTAAACCACTACATTTCTTGCGTTGATTTGATGACAAAAAAGTAAAAAAAATCATTGTATTTCGAAGGAAAGACAAGATTGTGTCATTCTTAATTAACGGTACTCGTATCATCTCTAAATCATGCAAGATGTTAACCAAATTCAACTGCGGTACTGTGACTTACCGTTGTGGATTTGTAATAAGTTGAGGTTCCTGAAAAATTTTTTCGATCACTTTGTAAGCTGTCCTCGCGATCTCATTTCAGAAGGGAACAAATTTTGAAATTTGATCAATTTGTCAATGGAAGTTTTTTTTTCGAACTTTCATCTTATAAATTCTGATCCGTTGCTGCGGATTCAGTCAGACTCTTGCAGACGAAGCGCTGTGGCTGGCTGTCATGTAGCTTCATCAAAATGTAAAGGTTTTTTCCATCGCATATTTTCTTATCTGATTAATTTTATCTATTTCATTATTTTTTATTTTATCTGACCAGTTCATTTTTCGGGAATTCTCGAGTCCCAAAATTTTGCTTCCACTGTTCAGGAAAAAGTTAATCAATCCATTATAAATTCTGATGATATGTGTGAGGCTTAACGTCAATTCTAATATTCGATGTTTCCCTTTTTGCTCAATCCGAAAAGTCTCTGCAAGTTTCCTGCAGCAATTTTCCTGCTAGTGAAGCATCTTATTTTTATTCTCACATTCATTTTCATCAGAGAAAATTCATCAAATTTTGCCTCCGATTACCTCGACCGTAATTTGCCGCGACTCCAGAAAAGCGCGCTCGTAAAATCAACATGAATTTATCAAATTCAACGCTGGTTATTTATTTATATGACGAGTTGTGATGGTCGTGATAATGAAGATGATTATGATCAAGCTAAATTTAATAATAATATTCAATATACGAACTCGTAACATTCTCAGTACTTAATCAGTGTCCCGCGCTGATCCTGCCAGTGTTCAGAAGCTCCTATATTAAATGCTTGCATGTCCGCTTCCAGGGCCTATACTTTCAAAAAAAGTTAAGAGATCGTAAGTTCATCAGCCAATCATTGACGGCCTTTCAAGCAAAATCCACCAATCATAGACAAGAAAATAGAGCGTAAGTACTTACGCTCAATTAGCAAGATTTGAAAGTATGGCCCCAGGTCTTAATATCTACCAGAATTCCCTTAAGATTTACAATCGACCATTAAATACTAGTTGTAAGAAACGTAGAACTTACCAGATAAGTTGGGCTGTGTTTGACAAATGTTTTATGCAGCTAGACCAGAATATTGTTATTATTCAACTATGAAGAATATGATGCCTAATGTAGCTGCTTGAGCAGCGAACAAAAATTGGCTCGAAAACTCCGAACTTTTCCAAATTTGTATTTTTTTGCTTATTTATTGTTTGAAGTAGAATGTTTTGAGCATTCCGCCTTGAACACAATTTTTGATCAGCATTTTGATCAGCTTCTGGTAATCCAAATCAGAAGCTGGGGCGACTCTAAATTTTGTTAGGGATTGTTTGTTAGAAGTCGAGCGAGTTGTTCATGTGCTTTTATTGGTTAGGAAATTGTGAGCAAAAATTTTATATAAACTGCAGGTTTATTAATATGTCAGGCTGACTTGAGTAGCCAACTTAGGAGAACTTTTCATCGAAGGTTTGTCGTAACCTGTTGGCAGTCAATACGTGAATGTTGTATGTATAAATTGATATTTATTTCGCTGCTTCATTTCTTAAATTAACCCTGATTTTTATGTAAAGTCTTTGATGTGCAGTTATGATCACTTTGTATACTTCGTTACTAATGTATCTTTCATTCACGATTAACAGTTTTCAGAAGCAATCAAAAGATGTAATGGTAAAATTCAATATTATAAGTTTATACGTAAAACGTTGCTTTTCTGGATGCAACTTCTGCATTTTTAAATGCCGTGCATTATTAAAGTTTGAACATATATTATGTACTTCAAGCTTAATTCTTAAGTTTCTTTTAAGTTACAGTACGTATTTATTTGCGTCGTTCCAATGAGTTACCGAAGTCTCGCTCGTAGTAAATGTTAAATCTTCTTGTTAGGGCAAACCAGCCCAAGAATTGCAATGTTTCAGACGAGAAATGCTTTTAAAATATGTTGTTTCTATCCTCGTTCTTGTTCATGAATAGAATTTTGTGTGTGAATATGAACTTGATTAGCATTTACTCGGCCCTGAACATTAGTAAAATAGATATTAAAATATTGGCCGTGGCAAGAAGATAAGGCGTGCCGTTCTTAATTAAGAGGACCAGGGAATCTTAATTTTTAATTAATCAAGAGGACCAGTGAATCTCTCACCACAATTCCTGTTATTGATTGTTATGGAAAAAATCTTAAATAAAAGTTGGCAATATGTTGATTGAATTAAACTTGTCCGAAGATTATATTAGTCTACAATTGGATATTTATTTGCGGATATTTTTGTTTCAAAATTGAATTTGTTACAAAATTTTATGAATTTCTAGAATAAAACAAATCATTGGAAATTAATAATGTTACGGATGAATCTTTTATGAATTTTATTTATATTTTACAAACAGTTCGTTTCCATGCGTTTTATGTTCCTGTTAAGTGTCGACCGCTAAAACTTGTATTTTATTATGTTTAAGTAGGAAATGTTTTTTTTTTAATATCGTCTTTACAAAAAAGTTTGGATGAGCTTTCCTGACTTTCTTCCTTTCTGCCACTAATTGCAAATTGGTAGAATAAATAAATTAGTATGACTCCATAAGTAAGTCATGCTCCATAAGTGAGTCATGCTCCATAAGTGAGTCATGCTCCATAAGTGAGTCATGCTCCACAAGTGAGTCATGCTCCACAAGTGAGTCATGCTCCATTTAGACTTTTAAGCTCTGGAAATAACCGAACAATTTATCTTTCTTCTATAAAATCAGAAGAAGAATTACTGCACGTGAAATTATAACGTTCACTTTTACAATCAGTTAGAAGTATTTTTCATTTGACATTCACTATAAACTACTCACGCTTCGTGTAAGTTCCAAAGTAATTTGTACAATATTGTTGAACGAAGTTAGTACGCTTCGTGGGTTAGTTTACACCGTCGACTTGTGACGTCTTCAGCCAAACTACAGAAAAATTGAAAGTGTCATCAATGGTGCTTTCCTAGCGACGATGTCCTCATTTTTTATTTAAATGATAAATAAATGCTTTAACTTAAATGTCTTTAAATCTATTTCCTTGCTACCATTCATCTATTTAGGTTTAGCAGTGGATCCACATCTTGAAACGGTGAGATTGTCAACACTTCGCCTGTTCTTGGGGCGCCAAAGATTAGGTGTACAAAATACATTCTCACTTTGTATTAATTGATATTTTAGATGACCTATTCCAAAATTTGTACGTTAATATAAATTAATAAAATAAAATAGCACAGTTATATAGATGTAGATAACCATAGTTTCTATGTACTAAATATCAATTGCAGCATTGAAATAGTTCGGAAACAGAAGGCTGGCAATAAATAATGTCGAATTTTCTCGATGCCATTATTTCGTTGCTAAAGAAAAATTCCGTGATTGCTCCAGGATTTTGTCTGCCATATTAGGTTATGTGGCAGTGCCAGAATGCAACATATGTACCTATATAATCAACATGTATGATAGGTATCAGAAGGTTTAATGTAACTACTATTGAAAATGTAGTGATGTAGTGTGGGTGATGGTTAAGTTGATAAAACTCGTCGTCCACTTCGGCGGAGGCGACGCGAGGGCAACCATGAACATCTCAGGCCCAGGGGTTACATGCATATACAGTTCATAGCCTGCTAATCTCCATCTGGACAAAAAGGTTCAATAATTTAACACTATGTTCACGTCATTGAGCAACAAAGTTCCAATTAGTGATCCAATCTGTTCATTGCACCTAGAAAAATATATATCAGCTATAAGCACTTAGGAAGCTATAATAAATAAATATAATGCAGAGTACCAAGATTGGAGCAGAGAGGCGCGGGTTCGATCCCAGCTCTGTGTGCCAGTTTCTGGTCAGAATCGGCGAGAAGGCCGGGCGGTTAAGCACAGCAGAATTGTAGCAGAGAGTTGTGAGTTCGAGACTGTATTACTTCTACCAGATGTATTACTACGTTGAGCATTTAAATGCTACTGTTACAATAAACAACTACGTTCCATGATAGTCATCGGCTTGGGGCCATCATGGCTGACATCCGAATCGTATGAGGATTATAATATGTAGAACGCCGCCAACTGTAGTTTTCGTCATGATCAGTATAATGCTCCGGCCATTTATTAACAAAATATTAGGTCAACTTCAAGCAAAAAGACTACTCAAGTAATGATGTATAATTGGAATTTTAACTTTTTAAACCGACATTGATATACAAATTGCAGAAAGGTTGTTTTAGTATACCGCCAAACTAACTAGGATGCCAACTTCATGCAAGTTGTGATCATGCGAGTTAAAAAAAAGTATTTTTCCACATAGTTTACTGTCTGAACTCATTCGACCGGGCCCAGTTGGCAAGCGAGAATTGTATGATGTTTTGGATAACATGAGTTTCAATTGAAGGGCGTACGTGGCATTATTACAATATCTGACCTCTAACGTCTAACATCTCGTCTAGAGGTTCCAAGCCTGTTAGGAGAAATTACTCGGACAGGCGTTCCTTAGTTCCACTCAATGAACAATGAATCTTTATTTGTAGACATGCATCAAAAGTAGTTGATGTGTGTTGACCTTCTGCCTTATCAATCTGCTCAACGTAGCGTGCTATGTTTTGACCATCGCTGGTGCCTTGATAACCATTTTCGCAAAGTTTTCAAACTCATGTCGGAACGATCTTGCGAAACGTATTTTGATAGTTTTGATCATTTTTACCCAGTAGTTCTTACATGAATGGGGCGTAGATTCCCATGCTGCAGATGAACATGCAGGATCATGATATTATATATATTGCTACACTTGTATCTAAGACTTATTGTGACAGAAAACACTGAGTCTTTAACGCAACCATGATGAATTGAGTCTCTAAGTCGAGCATGAATATGCCTCTTAATTGTACGTGTGGTTATAACCACTTCTTTGCATGTTAATACATAGTATTTACCAATTCCTTTTACCATTCACAATTCATTTCGAGAAACGCAAGCATATTCAGGACCACTTCCGTGCTTATTAAATGCAAACTTATTTTTTACCTTGAATAAAAATGTAGTGCCCACATATTTGATTTTCTTCACTGCGGGAGTTCCATCGAGGTGAATAACTTACAAACGATTTTATTGTGTGAAAATGAGCAATGTCACAGGTTCTGCTCCAAAACCAGGATCATTTGTGGAAGAAATAATATCATATATCCAGACGATAATTTCATTGCCGCCGATGTTGCCGGGTGGATGTCTCACGTTGCTTGTGAGGTAACCGTGTTACCTACTTTGAATTTGGTTTGGCAACAACCCTTCTATCTAGTATGTTAAAGGTAAATGAAAGACTGGTGTCTTATATCTTAAATTGAAGTAAAAATACGGTGACAATGTAATGAGTGAATAAGTTTAACTGCATTCAGGAGTTATGATTAGGGATAGGGAAAGGGAGCATGGACAGGGTAACGGAAATAGTTTCATAGTCATCGGAAGCGATGAAAATTTGTACACTTGCCGGCTTATCAGACCCTATAGAGCATTCTAAGAGTCCTTTTGCCTTTATCGAATCCTGGGAACGCTGTTATCATATTCCGAGAATCCCATTTTCAAATACCGCAAATCGTTTTACCGTTATCAAATATCGATAAATGTCTTCTCTTTATCAATTAGTCTACACTGCCATCATAATAAATGAATATCAGTTTCAAGTTTTAATAAACCCCCTACTCGCGATGATTTCACTAATAAAAAATAAACACAAACGATTAATATCCTAGGACGATGGGTACTTGGAATACTCGTTCATATTGCACCCAAATCCAAGAATTAGCAGGCTTTAGAAGTTTAGATTCACTCACCTGCACATGCACAAACTTTTACAAATATATAATGATTTAACTGCAGGTTATCCCGACGACGTCGGGTTGTAGAAGCTGAAGCGTTCCTACAGACATAAATGTGTACACAATTGAAATTAATATCAATGTTAGGAATCGGCAAAAATTCTGATGAACGCTGAAACCGCCATAATTAATCTATAATAGATCGCAAATATCGTGATTTTCTTTATGCAAACAATTCGTTCGAATCAAACTACAAATACACGAATGGCCTACCTAGAGTTAATTTAATCAAAATTCTTGGTCACAACTCACAAAAGTTAAGCCGCGTCGCACAAGTCACTAATTAAGCCGAGAAATGAAATAAATTGTTTAAGCTTAATGAAATACTAAATGCCACCGCGTATTTAATTATTTGTGTAGGAAATTGATCACTGAGCTAAATAGTTATTAGTCAAATCAGGTCACTCGAGACAATTATATTCATTTTCGGTATGATTTAATATGCTGGAATAAATACAAATGTTACCAATGGCGTAATTGTACTAGAACACGAATTTTGCCAATGAGATCTATATGAAGGACATATTGAACGTGGTTTATTTTAAAGAATATATGACAAAAATTTATTTATTGCTGTACCAATGATACAATAACCTATTTTTCCCCTGTATACCTATATGAAGAACCAATGGCACAAATGATCAAAAACGACTTTTTTTGGACGGCTTTAGACCTGTTTCTGTACCGTTATATGCGCTGCTGACAATTTGCCTGGAGTTCCGTTGATGACTAAGTCTTCTAAAAACATCAATACTTCAATAAAATATGCATTAACTTTCTCTTTCTTGTATTAAGTGTTATGGTAGTTTTAGAATCTTTATTGATATTTATTTTAATAAATTTTAGTTCCTGTAAATTTTATTTTGGTGATTGTCTATCGTACAGACGCGACTCGACAGTCGACAGGCAGTGTTGATGGCACACCGCTGGAGAAGTGAAATGTGATGATGACTAACAAGTGGAAATCCACTAACTGTATGATTCTGTGAATTGGATTTTTAAGATATTATGTAAGAACAATGATTTCATGAATATTTAAAGGAGCCATTATGGGTAACTGTTTAAGCAGCGCTAAAGGATCAAGCGGCAATGAATCGGCCTCCTTAGCTGATAGAAATCTGCAAGCCAGAGGACAACAGTTCAAAACAGATTCGGTTAGTAGCCTAGGCCTACCTAAACGTTATTTTTTTTGCAGGCAAAATACTTAATTTGTTTTTGCTTTATTGTGGAATGATACGAATCTTATTCTGATGCATTACTACTTCAAGTACTTGAAGTAGTAATGCAATCTACAACAGCTGATTTCTAGTTTTAATAATCAATAAGTTATTCCAATTTTTCAAAATCCAATACCTAACAATTAGAACAAATTTATTCTATTTGTGTACTACTAAATTTTATTTGAAATTTATTATGATTGTATAATGAATATTATGCAGGATGGAATTCTATAAATGATGTGACAAATGAGGAATTAATGTTGCACCTGAAAGAATGAAAGTTAAAGATCTACCTAGATTTCAATTAGATTAAGAAAACAAAATATTAGTTAAATATTAATTCATTAATAATTTGTCTCTAACTCTAAGTTAACACAACAAATTTACTTCTATGCATTAGGGTAAACGCGGTACGTACTACCTATATTCCGACACATTAAGGACGCATCGAGAAATGAAAAACTATAAAAAACAGTATGCGTTACGTAAGTTCTGTAACTTCTGTTGCCTTCACATGACTCTCAAAACACTTCTCTACGCGTCAGCAACGATGAAACGTCACAAAATGTTGCCATATTTATTAAAAAGCCTTTAGAATGGAAACCTACCAAATCCCTATATTCTCGCCAATATCTCGAGCTGAAAGGCCCTACTCTACAGCCTGGATATTGCACCTGAAAGAATGAAAGTTAAAGATGTACTACCTAGATTTCAATTAGATTAAGAGAACAAAATATTAGGTAAATATTAATTCATTGGTAATTTATCTCTAACTCTAAGTTAACAGAACAAATTTACCTTCATGCAGTACCTAATAAGAAATGATGCCAAAATAAGATATCAAGTTATCAATGCAGTGCACAATGCAGTCTGACACCTAACTCAGTAACTGTCCAACCCCATGCACCATGGTCTCATTGCAACTCCCTCTAGAAATATGTGGAGTTTCAAAATTGATGTAAATGAATCGGTAAAGATTTTAACTGGGAAATTCCTTAGTTACTCATGTTGGTTCCAAAATGATATCAATGATGTAAAAAGTGACAATGACTTACTTTCATGATCATTGGTTGCTCCTGCTCAGCCAGTCAGCCATCTTTCCAGCTCCTGATTTCAGTCCTTTCACTTCACTCCTTAGTTTCTCTTATACCCTATAACTTATGATGTTAGAACTTTGATGTTCAATTGTTGACAATACTGTCAATATACTGTCAATACTGTCAATCAAAATTATTCACAATATCACAATCAAAAATATATATTACACTATCACAATAGAAAATTTTATTCACAAATAACAATTGGNTGGTTCCAAAATGATATCAATGATGTAAAAAGTGACAATGACTTACTTTCATGATCACTGGTTGCTCTTGCTCAGCCAGTCAGCCATCTTTCCAGCTCCTGATTTCAGTCCTTCCACTTCACTCCTTTGTTTCTCTTATACCCTGTGACTTATGATGTTAGAACTTTGATGTTCAAATGTTGACAATACTGTCAATATCACAATCAAAATAATTCACAATATCACAATCAAAAATATATATTACAATAGAAAATTTCATTCACAAATAACAATTGTCCGTAACGCTAAACAGCTTCCATCTTGACTTGACGCAGTGACATCAAACAATGCAATATCTTACTGCACCAGATATAAATAAATTTAAATAGGTAATTAGTAATGGAAAATATGTTACTGGAACACTTTAAGAGACTGTGCCTAAACAGAATAGGACATTATTATCATATTAGTCTAAGGTACTATACAATAAAGTAGTCCATTTGCTTGCTGCTGCTGGTGCTGTCATCTGTATGTGGGCTATTCTAAACTTGAAATATGCTTCACATCTTGTTAAATTTTATAAAATTGAATAATTGATACTTGTCATTATTGAATATCAACAAATATAATTCATTCTATACAGGGTTCAAACCAGCCATGGAAAACCTGGAAAGTCATGGAATTTGGTTTTTCATTTTCCAGGCCTGGAAAGTCATTGGATTTCATTTCAGGTTATAGAAAGTCATGGAATTAGCAAATAAAAGAGAAAAGGACATGTTTTTCTGTGCTGCATGTGTTTACTATGTGTGCAGTCTCTTGTTTCCTGCGTTCTGATTGAAGAACCAATTATGTGAGCTCGGTCACCGAGCTCAGTTGCGTGAGACACCTTTTTGATCTGTTTCATGACTTGTAATTAAGAATAGAAGCTTATAGTGACTGGCTTGCTTGCCATCCGAAGCATGAAGGTAAAGCATGAAGCATCTATACATTGTGCGGGAAAGACTTTGATGTGTCAAATATGGGGAAGCAGCTCTGAAGAGTCATGCCTCATTTGAAGAGCTATGCATTTACAAGTTTGCTATTTATCAACTGTAGGAAATGATAGAATATGCATGGTTAGTCTTGGTCATGCTAAACCTGTCATATATGAAACTTGGAAAATTATATTGATGGTCAAGGAGAGTCATGGAAAAGTCATGGAATTTTTGTTCTAAATACCGGTACAAACCCTATTTATATTACTAATTACTTTTTGTATTAACTTATTCTTTCTTCTCATGACTAGTTCTCGTGTGTGTATGGAGAATTCACGTGACAACTTTTCATGTTTTCCTTGAAAATCATGATTTCAAGTGATGAATTTCACTTGGAAGGAAATATGGAGATACAACTTCAATGATGAATTTGAAGCATAAACATGTACCTAATGCATAAAATAAGCAATCAATAATTCAAGGTACTTTTGTACCCACTGAAAACTGCATTAACATGTATTGGCATCCCTTGGTAAAAATGGGCTAGATTCAGCTAGCTGTGGCAGCAGCTGCAGCAGCGTGATTGATTGAGAATTTTTAATTTGGAATTAAAAAGCTTGGTTTCAGTTTTTTAGGAGCCTAAATCTCAGCCTGAAACATTAAAAATTTATGTTTCTGCATGGATTTTAATGCTGTTAACATTGAGAAACTTCATAGTATCTCTCGAGCAAGAAATACTGGCTAAATAAATTTCAATTTAGAAATGAACGTCACTTCAAATCTGAGTAATCCAAGCAATTTAACTGGGGAAAAAACCCTTGTTTTTGGAGTGAGTCATTTTTATCAAAATTAAAATTCTTATTCTTCAATATTTGCCCTATTAAAAAAATTACATGTAAAAAATTAAAAAATGAGTGTTGGTTTAGAAACTTTAATGAAGGTATCTGCATTGCTCAATCAAAAAAAAAAAAAAAATGGCAGCCATGTCTGCAAGATGGGGTAATAAGGGACACCCCTAAAGACTCATTTACAGTAGAACCTTGGTTAGCAAAGGATCCAGTTAATGAGCAGAATGGATTAACAACAAGGAATTTTGATTACATCTACCTCTGTCTCTTATACACATCTAGATGTGTATAAGAGACAGATGCATAACAGGCCTAAGTTTGCAAAATCCTGCCTCATTTATGAAAGTAATTCACACTTATGAACCATGAACATTTTATAAATGACATGACATGTTTGAAAACTCATCATGGGAGAATTATTCTTAAGCCCTGTTTTATTTTCAGCATTATCTGAAGTAAAGTTAGTAAATAATATTGATGAAAATGCGCAAAAAAAAGTGATGGTTTTTGTTACCCATGCTCCTGGGGGTTTCTTTGACCGGGTGATAAAATCAATTTTATTTTTTGGTAAAATAACTCCAAATAACTCCAGGTTTTGGTGCATTGTAGTAGAACTCTTCTAGTTACATATGCAAATGACATATTTGTCATTTGCATATGTAACTAGAAGAGTTCTACTACAATGCATCAAAACCTGGAGTTATTTTACCAACAAATAAAAAAATTGGAGGGGGTACTCTGACAGGCTTTAAATAATAGCTCTATTTCGTGGGTCACATTTTTAATTTTTCAACCTATTAGATATGCAAACTTTTTAAATCTTTCTATTGTGTTACGTAGCCTCAGTATTAGGCCTTTTGTGGCCATTGACAAAATTTTTCTATGTCAAATAGTTTTTGAGTTTTGGGGGTTTTTGTTAAAAAAAACGAAAAGTGGTCAAAGTAACCCCATTTTACGGTATAGGTATGCAGGTTAATAATTTCTGACACCTGCATTTTTAGGGTGCTGCCTATGTCATTGTTAAATATATCAACTGTTGCTAATTATTGCTAAAAATATCAACTGTTGCTAATTATTGCTAAAAATATCAACTGTTAACCTAGCTTAGGTACCTAACCATTTCATGTTTTTAGAAGATATGTACGTACATGCACTTGGCAGGGAGCCAATATTATTCATGCATATTGGGCATTTTATAATTTGAGATTCATGTGAACTCAATTTTTTTCTATATTAAGTTATTATACAAGGAATAGAACACTTTTCTCTCTGAAGAATCATGTGGCATTCTTCTATTCTAGATAACTTCTCTCTATTTGTCCAGATCTAAGGGCCCCGTTAAAATGTTCATTATCAAATATGCATCTATGCAAGACAAACCTTGATAAGTAATGCAATGCTGTTCAACGTCCATGGCTGGAATTCATTCATGTGTTCATGTATGAGGTTCCATGTGCTCAGCCAGGAGTATTGAAAATTAGCCCACATAGGCATTGCACAGCTTGAATTCTTATCTCAATGCCTCATTACTGATAACATAGAGATAGTGGCAAAGATAGTTGCAAGATATGAGCTTGGTAAAAAGTGCCTCCTTGTTGTGAGCTCAGTAACATATGCTTAGTTGAGGCATATCATTGTGTTCAAATGTGTTCCAGATGTTCATTCTTATAACCACAGAAAACTTCCTGTGAAATTTTTCTGTTTACTAATATAAAAGTTGTTCATGTATTAACAGTGCTTCCCAAGATTGGCAGAAAGAAAGTTGTTGTTACAATTCCTCAAGAGATAGCTATGTTTAGGATTGAGAATCTAAAAGTTTTTCTGAAAAATTTATCATTCAATTATTATACCTTGTGGACATTTTGTGAGTGAATAATGGCAGCTTTCCAGAAAATTTGGAATTGGTTTGTCAAGAAAATTTCCAAAGATTCATCTTCTGGTGATTCATCTTCTTCTGCCAATTCAAAAGGCAAAAATATCAAGGTAGTCATAGAACAATTATTTTACTATTGACTCACTTACCTTGATTGCAGATTATCAATATTGATTCTATTCAAATTTATGTGCACTCATTCAGATATGTGTGCATCTCATTTGGATATGTGTGTGTCTCATTCAGATACTATGTATATATATGTATTCAGTGAAGCACATTGTGCAATGTTAATAGTATTTCCCTTCCCCAGTTGTACATATTGCTGTTAATCAGAAATCTATTAATTGCTGTTAATCAGAAATTATTGCTGTTAATCAGAAATTAACCTGAATTGTTATTTACAGAAATCTGTTATAAAATTTTAATAGGATTTCTCATGCTTTTCTCATAAAATCTGTTTGCAGGTGACAGTGCCATCACAAGCCAACCAGTCATTGACAGACCCATCCCTCGGAGGTCGGTCAGCTGGCAGTGGTCTATTGTCTGACAGTGGGGTCGGTGTGAGCCAGGCTGCGGGTGTAGGCCCCGTAACAACTTCAGGCGTGGGGGTGGGAGCTGGTGGCCGTGTCAATGGCATGGGGTCACTACCTTCCTCCTTACCTGACAATGAAAGCAACTCTACACTTTCTGGCAAGGTTTGTACTCAGTGGGGATATAAAAGGAATTGAATTGTACACATTAATTATTATTCTGTTTACTTCTAGTCTTTATGATATGTTTATAAATTTGAAGTTTTATGAAAATTTGAATCAAAATCTTGTTTAAATGTGAGATTTCGCTTTTTGTACCACATACATTAAGCTCAATAAATAACATCATATTCACATGAAAACTGAAACCCATTATAAATAAAAATTGGTGAATTTTTAGAGGAAAAAAATAAAGCTACTGGTCACAGTTGGCTGTATTGCGTCTTTAGTTGATGCATGTCAATTATTTCATTTGATTCTTCATTGTTTCTCATGCAGTTCAGAGAAAAAAAAAACTATGCTCTCCACAAGTTGCACATGAAATGTCTGAATATAGTAATTCATTGAGTTGAATAAACCTCGAAGCCCCCCCCCATCATCAACTTACGCAAGGGACTGATGAGTGCTAATGCAATTCACTTGAAAATGTTCAGTACTTCGCTGTCTTTTGTTTTTTAGCTCAGCCCTCACTGCTGGATAGTTTTGTTTGTAACAAAGGACGGATGACGTGACAGCTTTTTAGGCTGTCAGGAAATTGTTGTATACCTCTGCAACTTTTAACGCTCTTTTGTTTTATATCTGAATTATGCAATAATTTTACATGCTGGCAAAATTAGCTGCATTTATCAGGTTCAATATCTTTTTGAAGAAGACATTCTTATTATTAGGGATGGGACTTTTGAATAATGATGACAGTTTACTATGAGTCTTGTAAGCTATTACCAGCTTAAGATGATCATGTTAATGTATCTTGTGTGTTAATTTTTCCAAAAATATTGTGGCTCCGTGAAAATTCAAAGCTTGATAATTACTTGAAGTTATTTTTTAGCTTTTTGTTTCACTAGTTATTTTAACAGTTACTATTACTGAATAAATTTCCCCAGTGAAGTCTTGGAGCACGCACTAAATTACAGAAAATAATTCTTTAGGCTGGGTACTCATCTAAGGGTTAACAAACCCAATTATTTGCATACAAAAAGTCTTGATCCATGGACACAATAATTGGTTCGTCTTGCTATCTTAAACTTGTGCAGATATTTGTTGCCCTGTACGACTACGATGCTCGTACAGACGAAGACTTGAGCTTTAAGAAGGGGGAGCATCTGGAGATCTTGGATGACACGCAGGGCGACTGGTGGTTTGCTCGGTCCAGAGGAACAAAGAGAGAAGGATATATCCCTTCAAATTATGTTGCCAAATTAAAAAGCATTGAAGCTGAGCCGTGAGTATCGTGTGCAGGGTGACGATTAGATCTTGCAGATTTCTGTCACAGGTAGACGAAAATTTTGAAATTCCAAAAGACTGGTTTTAGCTAGATAGCAGAATTAGTTGAGCATGAAATGTAAGGTGATTGTGCGCAAGCATGTATTGACTATAATTATACAATAATGCAAGATAATATTAATAATACAATAATTATATATAATATAATTACAATATAATAATAATTACAAAATAATAATATTAATAATACAATGATAATACACGAACTGTTGAGAAGACACAGCTCTTCATTTACTTACTTGTGTATCAAGGCTTGAACAAATCATCACTTTTTAATAGGAAGTAAGGCAGAATATATCACGAATTTTTTTTTCAGATGGTACTTCGGCAAAATTAAGAGAATTGAAGCAGAGAAGAAACTGTTACAAGCTGAAAATGACCACGGATCTTTCCTGATACGCGACTCCGAGAGCAGACGAAATGATTACTCCTTGTCTGGTGCGTGGCTGTTGGCATTATGATTTTCTTATTATTTGTTGTGCCAGATACGTAAAGTTCAACTAAACTAAGGGCGGCTCAGGTCTATATGATAGAGGCATGAAAAGAAAGGAGCGCCTCACTCTAAGAACATTCTTTAATATGGGGTTACATTGCTTTGACCAGAGCTGAACCATAGCGAAGTGTAATTGTTGGACTTGTCAGGTAGCTATTGGTGGTAGCCTTTTAGGCAGGACTTGGTTGTTTCTAGCTGCATCAATGGTGCGGGCGGAAGCTTCTGACGGAGTGATTGCTTCACATGTCTTGAGCTGGATGTGCATGCTACAAGCAAGGAGCCAAAGCTTGACAAGAAACGAGACTGGCAGCTAGTCTTCATGAGCCTTTGTCTGGAAGTCATTGAGCGGAAGGGTTGGGAAGGTTGGTCTGACAATCACTAGCTTCAATTGAACACTGGAAAGGACCAATTGAGCTGAAAACAATGGTCAATGGCGGCATATTGAAGTACCGTATCTGGTGCAAAGCCTCAATTAGCAGTCTAGTCTTGTTTGAAAGCAAGTAGCAGCCGTGCATGAAGCAAGTAACCATCAAATTAAACTTGTGTAATTGTTGAAGTAGCCTATGAAATTCTTAGTCTAAACAATGAAAGAAAAGTAAGGATCTCGTAGAACCCTGATTTTGAATAATTTAGCTAGAGTTAGATAGATTTAGTTTAGAATGTAGAGTTGGGTAGAAAAATACATCTCTGATATATCTGTGCCAGAGATGACTGCAGAATTACTAGCAAACCCAATTCCGTTGAACCTAGGAGAAAAGATACACTGCAAAGTCTTCACCCTGTCTCTTATACACATCTAGATGTGTATAAGAGACAGCCATACATCACTTGTTCATTTTTGCTGATCNCCCCTATATGCCAGGTGCACCTAGACCCCTATATGCCTGGTGCACCTAGACCCCTATATGCCAGGTGCACCTAGACCCCTATATGCCAGGTGCACCTAGACCCCTATATGCCAGGTGCACCTAGACCCCTGTATGCCTGGTGCACCTAGACCCCTATATGCCAGGTGCACCTAGACCCCTATATGCCTGGTGCACCTAGACCCCTATATGCCTGGTGCACCTAGACTCCCATATGCCAGGTGCACCTAGACCCCTATATGCCAGGTGCACCTAGACCCCTATATGCTGGTGCACCTAGACTCCTATATTGCCAGGTGCACTTACACTCCTTTATGCCAGGTGCACTTACACTCGTATATTATCCGGTGCACGTTCAATCCTACATTTCCAGGTGCAATTAGACTCCTATATCAGGTGTTCTTTCACTCCTATATTGTTAGGTGAACATAGACTCCTATATCAGGTACACTTAAACTGCTATATCATCAGGTGCACTTACACTCCTATATCAGCCTATCAGGTGCACTTACACTCCTATATCAGCCTATCAGGTGCACTTAAACTGCTATATTATCAGGTGCACTTACACTTCTATATTGTCAGGTGCACTTAGACTCCTATATTGCCAGGTGCGCATGCACCCATATATATCTCCAGGTGCACTTGGACTCCTATACAATCAGGTGCACATACACTCCTATATTGTCAGGTGCACTTACTCTCCTATATTGCCAGGTGCACTTGCACCCATATATATCTCCAGGTGCACTTAGACTCCTATACAATCAGGTGCACATACACTCCTATATTGCCAGGTGCACTTAGACTCCTATATTGCCAGGTGCGCTTGCACTCGTATATATCTCCAGGTGCACTTAGACTCGTATATAGCCAGGCACAGCAGATAGTATTAACTTCCGATGTACTGCGTTGAGTGTTGACTGTTATAATAACTTGTGGTGCTCTCTCTGTGGTATCCTCACTAACTGGTTGCTGTTCTCCCCTCTCCCTATGGCGCCCTCCTGCCTCCGCTCTGCTCCCTTCAACGCTGCAGGCGGTGAGTTACTTTCCCTGCACGAGGCTCTATGAAATCTTGTTGCATATTCAGAGAAAAGACGGAGATTTTAGTCTAGATAGCAATGCACTTTTTGCCCTTGTATGATACCGTTCTCAGCAATAACAAACTATGTGAAATCGAACCCACACATGATATGTCGAAGTGGTAGCAGAGTCTAATTTAAATAAACTAAATATTCTTTCACAGAACGATTGAAAGAATGGATTTCCTGTGCAGGTCGAGAAACCGGTGACAGCAGGCTTGTCGCACAGCACTCGCGATCAGTGGGAGATCGAACGCTCGTCTCTGAAGTTCGTCCGTAAGCTCGGACACGGACAGTTCGGCGAGGTCTGGGAAGGCTTGTGGAACAACACAACACCTGTGGCCATCAAGACACTCAAGCCAGGTAAATTATATTTGGAATTCACTAGAGTTGCATTGGTATTGCTTATATGTTGTAGCTAATTTTAATGATAATGATAATTTAATACTACCTACACTGTTATTCGTGCCAACTCTTACAAATCTTGAATGAATCAGGAGCGATACCGCCATGTTTGGAAAAGGACCCCGGTAATTAATTTCTGTGGCAAGGAAGCCTCCGGTGTTTTGTGGTTATGCCGTAAAAATCGAGTATTGAATTTTGATGAGTTTTAAAAATTGTTCTCTGCTCATATGTTACGTTCCTGCCAGTTTCTTCTTTTCCTTCTTAGGTCATTCCCTGTGTGTATTTCTGCTATAGTATTTGCATGCTAATATTTTATGTGTTGCAGGTACAATGTGTGTGTGTGTGATGTGTGTTAATATTTTATGTGTTTCAGGTACAATGTGTGTGCTAATGCTAATGTTTTATGTGTTACAGGTACAATGGATCCCAAGGATTTCCTGACAGAAGCACAAATCATGAAAAAGTTGCGGCACGGCAAACTCATCCAGCTGTACGCCGTGTGTACGCTGGAGGAACCCATCTACATCATCACGGAGCTCATGAAGAATGGCTCGCTGCTGGAACACTTGCAAGGTTGCGCGTCTAGAAATACCTTTGAACTTTTCATATTGTCTGAGTCTGTAGCTTTGAGGACGTGGTTTATGGTCAATGATTGTTATTTTATCTTTGAACAACAAGGTTTCTTTAATTGCATGTAGACAGGAGGCTTTTAAATCATGAATTTCATTAGTGAACATAACATATTTAAAAAATATCGGCTTGACTAATATGCCATTGTAATTTCAATGGTAAATTGATTATTTTACAAGCTAGAGTCTTAGTTAAAGTTCAGTATATATCTAATTTAAAGTAGGCTTCACTGATTTGCCGTCATACTTTTGATGGGTAAATAAATAAATATGTTAATAGCTTAATAATTGTTTGTAAATATATTAATTGAAGACATTTGACAGGCAAGGGACGATCCCTGAAACTGAACATCCTGATCGACATGGCGGCACAGATAGCAGCTGGCATGGCTTACCTCGAGTCAGAGAACTACATCCACCGCGACCTGGCGGCCAGAAACGTCCTCGTGGGTGACAACAATGTCGTCAAAATCGCCGACTTCGGACTGGCGCGGCTAATTAAGGTGACTTATTTGCACTTGAGGGCCATGAATACTATAGCATGTTCGTTAGGTTGGGTAGATTTATTACAATTATTATAGAAAATGTAGTATAGTATATAGTAGGTATAATTAAGGGGAGTTCTTTGTGCCTAAGATCCGTGACTACTGTAGCTTGTTTGTTAGGTTGGGTAGATTTTTCATAATTATTAGAGTAAATTACGTATTGGAGAGGGAAAAGTATGCGTCAAGATGGAATTATACGTATTGGGTTGTTGTAGTTCTTTATTGTTGGAGTTTATTTAAATAAAATTAATTTAGCTATTAGCATCGACTCTAGTAAGGCCACTGTAGAGCCGAACAAAGGCCTTAAGGCGCCGTGCTACTCATTGAGGCACTGGATGCCTGTATGCCTCCCTGATGGCAGTGCCAGTCCACGCTTGTTTCTGACCACTGGATAGTATTGTAGTATTCAACTCTCATTTTTAGAGCTTATGCTGCTTTAAGTTGTATCTCAACTAATGAATTGCTTGGTGCTTTTGGAAATATACCTTTGTAACATTTGAATTCTAGAAACATCTAAATCGTTTACGTTTAAGGTACTACAGCTTAAATATCAACGAATATCAATGACATAAAATTATTGCATCCTTCAACACCAGGTAATTCGTCTTTTTAATTTTTCTCAATTCTATAGGGTAATTACTGGAACTTGGTAGGGGACTTAGTTTAGCTCATATTACTATCGTTTAAGTATGGAAAATAGTTCTGTTTCCTATGGAACTTGTACAATGTGTACTTATTTCCAATACCAATAGAACAATTTGTTGTGCACACTGATTATCTTTTACAACGGGAACCAGAAGCACCGCCCCAGCTGCAGTGTCGCTTGTTTAACTTTCTTGTAGAACGCGTTCGCCTTCACGGATAGTGGTTATCTCGTTCATTGCGGTCACTCAAACTTGCTGGTGTAGCCACTATTTCTATATTCTGTATATTTCTTTTGTGTTTATCGTATCCAAGACTATTGTGATGCATACGTACTGAAGCCAGGTGATTCAGGTGCTGGTCTCTGCTGCTATAATGCTGAACATGCGCATCACAATAACGCTACACTGTTAGAAAAAACGGTGAAAAAACGGTCCCACTGGCGTTCTAGTGGCCGGTCGCCCCGTGAAAATAAACGGTTTCGCCGTTTATATCAGAGGTTTTACGAATGTCTAGTGTTAAATTAGAATAAAAACGGCGACACTGTTTTTCTTTTCACGTGCTGACCGGCCACTGAAACGCCGGTAATACCGTTAACGGTAATTTTTCTAACAGCGTAATGATGGTCAGAGCTTATACTCAGCAGGCTTATCCTCAGAGCTGCTCTCTTTAGTTGAGAATGAGATTTGATTCTACTAGTTGTTTACGAGCAAAAACGAAATCAAATGGTTTGAAGTATTATTGTAGGGCAAATACATCGGGACTAACCACGAAAAAATCTGCACGTGAGAGTTCCTTTGACGGGTCAATTAAATCGGTTGCTAAAACTCTACAATTCTTATTATTCATTTCTTGAAGCTAAATATAATTTTACTTACACTCCTATGCCTTCCATCGAGAATAAAGTATATTGAGTATTTTCATAGTGAAATACTCTAAAATTACAATGTATGACGATGTACGATTGCTCGAGCAGGACACGCACATATGACATTCCAACACACTAGATTTAGTGTGAAATGCTCGCGTTTTGTTGCCTTCACTCCAATAATATGTCTTTTACTATTTGCCATTATTTAGGAGTTGCGCCTACACTCAGATAACCAGTTCTGTTACTCACTCTTTGTCCGTATTTATTGGTTCTCTTCTTGCTGTTGTTCTACTTGACGACGCCTTCTCCTCTTCTCACACACACCTCCCTCACTTCTCGTCATACAGGGACAGGTAAGAACAGAACTGTCGCCCGCCGTTCTGTTTTTATTGCTTATACCTCAAGCAAATTTCTCCCTTCTTAAAGCCAGTTGTTTGAATACTTATACCAGTGGTCTGTTTGTTTGTGCTCATCAATTATTCACGTTCTGTGCTGCTCTTTTTCTAATAAACTATCACTTAAATGATCTATGCTTTTGCTCTTGCATTGGCTCTCGTGCTATATTGCACTCGTGCTCGTCACATGTTCTTGCCTTCACACATTCACCATGACCACATACATCAATGTGCCTGCCTTCACTCATTCACCATGACCACATAACCACATACATCATTGTGACTGCCTCCGCTCATTCACCATGGCCACATACATCATTGTGCCTGCCTTCACTCATTCACCATGGCCACATACATCATTGTGCCTGCCTTCACTCATTATCATGACCACAGCAATGTTCTTGCCTTAACTCATTCACCATCACCACATCATTGTGCCAGCCTTTCCTCTGGCACCATAAGCTCATCATTGGAGTTATGGATACCCTAACAATACCAACAAATACCTCATCATTTTATTTGCAGTTGTTTTCACACTACCAGCACAACACTCCGCTTCGACTCGCCCGTTTGAATGTTCTACCGTTAATATAATTGTTAATTCTGTTGGAGAATGAACTAATGGAAGATCATAAATAAGAAGATGAAGCATAATTCCACCCGTTGTCTTGACCATGCGAAACATAATGTCATTTTCCTCTCATATCCACGTCGAGCATAATGTCTCATAATGTAAAAATTAACATTTCTGTGTCTATGTGAATGCATTCAGTTCTCTTGGTTTTTCCTAATGTTTAGCTGTCATCGAGTATTACTATATCATCTTTTTAACGGAGTTTTCATCAAATATTAGTTTCTTATAGTTCGTGATTGCTCGTTTTGGAATTATTATGTTGAAATCTCACGGGTGTGAAAGACGTAGTTAATCAAACCTGCATTGGTTTGAAAATTTCCATCTATTTTGTTTTAGCTTTAAATTGTATCACGGTAAACTCTAATGGATGTGTGAAATTTTCTATTGTAGCTAAAACATTAAAGCTACTACAATCGGCAGTGTTATTTCTTTCTTAGTGTGCCTCTTTTCTTTGGTCACTAAACTCGACTTTATTTTGAAAACTTTTTGCCGTTTTGACGTGTATTTTTAATTAAACCATAATGTTTAGACTGGGGGTTATGTTCTAAATGTTGTTTTGTGGCGTTGTTTCCGTTGTTCCAAATGTGACGTTTGCCTTTCCTCTGGCACCATAAGCTCATCATTAGAGTTATGGATACCCTAACAATACCAACAAATACCTCATCATTTTATTTGCAGTTGTTTTCACACTACCAGCACAACACTCCGCTTCGACTCACCCGTTTGAATGTTCTACTACCGTTAATGTAATTGCTAATTCTGTTGGAGAATGAACTAGTGGAAGATCATAAATAAGAAGATGGAGCATAATTCCACCGGTTGTCTTGACCATGCGAAACATAATGTCATTTTCCTCTCATATCCACGTCGAGCATAATGTCTCATAATGTAAAAATCAACATTTCAGTGTCTATGCGAATGCATTCAGTTCTCTTGGTTTTTCCCAGTGTTTAGCCGTCATCGAGTATTACTATATCATCTTTTTAACGGAGTTTTCATCAAATTGTAGTTTCTTCTAGTTCGTGATTGCTCGTTTTGGAATTATTATGTTGAAATCTCACGGGTGTGAAAGACGTAGTTAATCAAACCTGCATTGGTTTGAAAATTTCCATCTATTTTGTTTTAGCTTTAAATTGTATCACGGTAAACTCTAATGGATGTGTGAAATTTTCTATTGTAGCTAAAACATTAAAGCTACTACAATCGGCAGTGTTATTTCTTTCTTAGTGTGCCTCTTTTCTTTGGTCACTAAACTCGACTTTATTTTGAAAACTTTTTGCCGTTTTGACGTGTATTTTTAATTAAACCATAATGTTTAGACTGGGGGTTATGTTCTAAATGTTGTTTTGTGGCGTTGTTTCCGTTGTTCCAAATGTGACGTTGTTTTCTGTCTTTGCCTCATAAAAAACTGTTCTATGGTTGGCATTTATTAGTTGGGGTTGATGTTTGATCTCATGTCTGTGTTGTAGTTCCTAATGTTCGTCTGGATTTATATTACATCGGGAAGCAAATCTGCCAACTTTATCTCATTCTTAACTGCACTCGGACGCTAATTATTACTTGATTGATGCCTGTATTATGACACAAACAAAACTATAAACGTGAATGTGCTGCCTTTTATTTTAATTTATCAGAGTGATAAATAAATCATTACTAATGTTTTTACTTAACTATCTGAATTTAAGCAAAACTTTTAATCTCCTTCCTAAATTATTTAGAAAATGAATGTGCTCTTTATTGTGTAACGCTACCATTCATTACGCTATTTCTGTCTTTTTGCTAGATTTTTTTCCTGTTATTCTGACTCCGTGAGGTGCAGTATAGTGTAGTTAGTCTCCTGATCCTTATCTTCATTCCAATTTGATAAAACTCGGTAATTATTCTCCCTTACGTTCAGTTTTCATCTCTGCAGTTAGAAAATATCTAGTCAGGGATCCTCGATGGGTTTTAGAATTCAGAAAGCTGTGGCCTTCTGTGTTACCTTCTGTGTTACCTGTGTGTTACCTTCTGTGTTACCTTCTGTGTTACCTTCTGTGATACCTTCTGTGTTACCTGTGTGTCTGACGAGACACTCACGACGATGTTGTCCCCGACAGGAGGACGAGTATGAGGCGCGCGTCGGGGCGAGGTTCCCTATCAAGTGGACGGCCCCTGAGGCCGCCAACTACAGCAAGTTTTCCATCAAGAGCGACGTCTGGAGCTTCGGTATTCTGCTCACTGAGCTCGTCACTTATGGCAGGATTCCTTACCCCGGTGGGTGGTGGTGTGTGTGGTAGAAATTTAAGACTACGTAATTGTGATTTATCCTGGTTTTAGGCAAGCTTTTATTTTGATTAAATCATGATTCTCAAATAGATGTCTACATTTTAACGTGTCACCACACTACTTTACAATGTTACTGTCAGACGGCTGTAATTCGTCTCACGCCCTACCTCCGTCATCTTAATGCTCTTGTAGAGGTTAATGTGAGTTTCAACATTGCTGTAAGAGGACTCTAGTTCATCTTACCCCATTCCTGCATCATTGCAAGAGTCCTGTAGTTAGACATTATTATGATGTTGCTATTGCAGGCATGACGAACGCTGAGGTGCTGCACCAAGTGGAGCACGGATACAGGATGCCCGCTCCCCCCAACTGCCCCCCTGCCCTCCACGAGATCATGATGGAGTGCTGGTAATGATCGCGGCCATTTGTCCTGTTATTATTTAGTAATTATAATTTTGTTGCACCATTATTCTGCATATTTATGTCTTTTATCACATTTTTTTGGCTATTGGTATGACACGGTGCTGATGGCCCTGTATCTCGTAATTTAAGTGTATCTGTGCTATGCAAACAATATGGCGTACTAATGGCGCCAAGTGGTTGCTTGCATTTTTTGTTCAGAATGTAATGTTGGTATTTATGGTAATTATTGGGACTGATGGACTTCATTGTGATGATGGTGAATGATGTGAGTATGAGGCGCGCGTCGGGGCGAGGTTCCCTATCAAGTGGACGGCCCCTGAGGCCGCCAACTACAGCAAGTTTTCCATCAAGAGCGACGTCTGGAGCTTCGGTATTCTGCTCACTGAGCTCGTCACTTACGGCAGGATTCCTTACCCTGGTGGGTGGTGTGTGTGTGGTAGAAATTAAAGACTACGTAATTCTGATTTATCCTGGTTTTAGGCAAGCTTTTATTTTGATTAAATCATGATTCTCAAATAGATGTCTACATTTTAACGTGTCACCACACTACTTTACAATGTTACTGTCAGACGGCTGTAATTCGTCTCACGCCCTACCTCCGTCATCTTAATGCTCTTGTAGAGGTTAATGTGAGTTTCAACATTGCTGTAAGAGGACTCTAGTTCATCTTACCCCATTCCTACATCAATGCAAGAGTCCTGTAGACATTATTATGATGTTGCTATTGCAGGCATGACGAACGCTGAGGTGCTGCACCAAGTGGAGCACGGATACAGGATGCCCGCTCCCCCCAACTGCCCCCCTGCCCTCCACGAGATCATGATGGAGTGCTGGTAATGATCGCGGCCATTTGTCTTATTATTATTTAGTAATTCTAATATTGTTACACTATTATTCTGCATATTTACGTCCTCTATCACCTTTTTTTTTGGCTGTTGGTAGAATCCAATTTGATTGCGATCCTGACACGCATATGAGATGACACGGTGCTGATGGCACTGTGTCTCGTAATATCAGGGTATCTGTGCTACGAAATCAGTATGGCTTACCGATGGCGCCACGTGGTTACTTGCATTTGTTGTTCGGAAAGTAATGTATGTATATATGGTGGTTATAGGTATTGATGGACTTCATTGTCGTGATGGTGAATGATGAACGCAATTGTGATGATGGTGAATGATGAACGTAATTTTGATGATGGTGAATGATGAACGTAATAAGGATGATGTATGCGCATGCTTCCGCGCGTGCATGACCTTACCTTATGACGAGTTTGGGACTTCCTAGTCCACCGTCACGCTGATGCACCGACTTGGCCGTCCACGTCCATGCTTCCTTAATCCTAGCCGTGCGCGCCATGTTGGCGCTTCCTTCACCTCGCTAACTCACGTCCGTTGCTCACAGGTACAAGGACCCGATGAAGCGGCCGACGTTCGAGACGTTGCAGTGGAAGTTAGAAGACTTCTTTACTCTGGACGGCTCGGAGTACAAGGAGGCCAGCGTCGCCTACTAGGCTTACCTCTGCACAACATTCTCTGCACATCTCCTATTCTCTGTATCCGCTACTCTGCATGTCTCCTTCCTACGTACTCATTGTATCTTCTACGCAGAAAATTGTCTTCTCTTCGCATCCCATTTTTTGCCTATCTTCTACACTGCAAATCATCCAATCTTTCATCCCGTCCACTTCACATCTTTTCGTCTTCGTCACATCCTTACCTTTTCTCGTTCTTTAATCTTCTAATCCTTTGATCTTATCATGTCTTGTGTTGCAGAAATTATGCAAAATCGATACGCAATTTAATGAAAATTATGTAAAAAAAGTGATTTCAGAGCTGGAGATCATATGAACATGTGCAAGTGCGAAACCAATATGTATCTGTTAAACGAATTTTTAAACCCTGGAACAATACTAACTGAACAAAACCTGTTCCTGAAGACATCACAAACAATCGTCACAATTCCATTGAATTATAGTCGATATAAAATGACTAGAGGTGCCGAAACCTACGATTAGTTCTGCACAAATTCTTACTTTAATACCCTTTTGGTGTTGAAGTTCATTCAATCAAAGATCCTTATTATAGATTTTGTGCAGCGCGTAGCATTTACCTGTGCGTGCTTCCTTACGTGTGCCCAAGCTCTTTGATTCGTTTTATCAAATCTCTTGGTGGAGCTTTATTTATGAGCTTTCTGGGCCTCTGAATCCAGCTCTGGGTGCCAGCAATGTAGCATCTAGCTCTGGGCACTGCAATGTTGAACCCACTTTGATTGCAGTGCTACTCCAGCAATTCTCGTTCTGTTCAAGAGCGTTAGGTGAGATTTGATGGAAATACTTGCCATTTTCGGTACGAGTTTTGAGTTTTCCATATACATGAGAACGACTAAACCGAGAGTAATTGATAGCGAGTGTATGAGCCTTCTTGTGTAACATCTAAGACCGTACATGGTAATTATTTTTGTACATAGACCGTATCATATAAGTACTCTGGTACATCGGTGTATCTCGCTTTCAGCCCTGCCGTGCCCGTAGTTCATAATGTGTGTCTTTCTATTTTATTCATGGTCGATAATCTTGAATTTTGTACAATAGGAAACCATAAGCTTTCTTTACTCTCACTTACACTTTATGTTTTGCATGAAGAGTAAACTGCAATATTCATGTATCTCATAGCAGACACAGTATTTAATTTATTTTCGCTGATTTTCTAGTTCGAGTGTTCGAATTTTTTTAGCTTTTTCTCTGTAAATACTCATGCCCGAATAAGTATCGGATTCGTTTCTTGAGGAGTCGAGCATTCATGACCTCAAATTATGTGTTTTTGTAAGACCAGTATTTTTTACAAATACTCCTATTGTATGTGCTTCGACCAAATCTACATTGCTACTTCTTGGACTTGTTAAGATTGATTGTTTTTGAGGTAAAATTCAACTTGTTGTTTATGTTTCAGTTTGTGTTACGTGTCTATATTTGAGGCAGTACATGGAACACGGCTGGACACGTGCTCCCGACGCCCGGCATTAGTGAAGCTGTGACGTGCGACGAGCCAATACAAATAATATCTTCTCATTAGACTTACTTCAGCGCCATACTTCTTATTGCTGTGTGTTGCTTCTTGTGTACTTGTGTGCTGTGTGTGTTGCTTCTTGTGTGCTGTGTGTGTTACTTATGGTGTACTTGTGTGATGTGTGTGTTGCTTCTGGTGTACTTGTGTGCTGTGTGTGTTGCTTCTTGTGTACTTGTGTGCTGTGTGTTGCTTCTGGTGTGCTTGTGTGCTGTGTGTGTTGCTTCTGGTGTACTTGTGTGCTGTGTGTGTTGCTTCTGGTGTGCTGCTTCTGGTGTACTTGTGTGCTGTGTGTGCTGCTTCTGGTGTACTTGTGTGCTGTGTGTTGCTTCTGGTGTACTTGTGTGCTGTGTGTGTTGCTTATGGTGTACTTGTGTGATGTGTGTGTTGCTTCTGGTGTACTTGTGTGCTGTGTGTGTTGCTTCTGGTGTACTTGTGTGTTGTGTGTGTTGCTTCTTGTGTACTTGTGTGCGTCTTGATTTTGCGCCTGTGTGCGTTCTGTGTTGCGGATGTGTATGTTTTTATTTTGTTGGTGTGTGCGTTGTCATGTTGTGCGTGTGTGAGTTTTTATTTCTTTCGTGTGTACGTTCTTACGTTGTGCGTGTACGTTTTTACGTTGTGTGTGTGCGCATTTTACTCTGACGTAAGAACGTGTGCGTGACCGTCTGCATTTCATGTACGTGAGCATGACAGCCTCATCTATATAGTTAAGCTCCTTCATCTCTTGTATAATCCGTCATGTAGTCTAATTATTTTAGCCGTAGCTCGTATGGGATAATTTAAATCTATGTTTATTTTATTTTATTCGTTGGTGAGGAAGCACAAACGCATTTTTCATGTCCAAGTAATTTGCTCAATGACTTATTTGCGACGCCATCATAAGAAATGCAGCGTTGAGTCCTTATGTAAATTCTGGTAATCATTGATTGTTTTATAGTGTCTCATGTTTATTTGTTTTTCAGCGTAGCGTCAAACTCAACATCCTCCTTTAGTTTTTACGCTATGTGGAATGATTTTAATGAGACATTACGGATCATTTGTTGACTCTCTACTCACATTATGGTGGCTATTAGCTAGGTACCATTTGGTGAAACGTGCCTTTACGTCGCGTTCGGGAGCTGCTTGTAACGCGTAACTTATTTCTAGGAAGAACAAATTTCTACAGTCCAAAGGAAATCGTATACATCTTTACTCGACGAACGTGGTTACTTGATACTGTTTTCTTTAGGTAAATTCTTTGTTGTATTTCATCGAACAGATCCCAACATAGTAACCGCTTGAGTATCCAACGCTCTCACTCGGAGAGTGCGTTCAATTTTTTCGTATTGGGTTATGAACAATACTCGTATTTTTATTTGGAAGGAGTAACGGTAATGACCATGTTGAGTTATATTTCGGTTGTTCATTCCTTTGCAATATTTTCATTATCTTGTATTTACGAATATAAATTTTACCAGAACGCCATATACTCATTTTAATTTGCCTTGTATTCTGTTTTTCTCTCCTTTGTGTCAATGTTAAGCTCTTTCTTGACCTGAAGGGAAATACTCGACAAAATCAATCAATGGTTCGATTGATCTTGCATGAAAGTAGTTTGTGCTTGGGCAGGAATTTAATCCCGAGCTTGATTCACGAACAGATTTCATGTGCGCGCGCAACTGCAATCGTGTTTTTAAGCGGTGAGTGTAACAGATGGCTATCACGGGTCGTCGTGTATCGGGACGATCAATTCAAATATTGGCAGTGACGATCAGCTTGCTCACAAATTTGCGAATGCGCGATTCTGGCACCAAATGCTTCCTGTCATCTAAATTATTAAATTTATTGTTTTTTGTTGATATTATCCATGCAGTCGTGTAAGGTTACGTCTCTGCCAACTCACAAGAGTTGGACAATTAACTGCTGGATGATGTCGCGTGTGCCAATGGCAAGCAACTTTTGGAAAGCTGATCAATTGCGACTCTGGTCCATTCGCACCGGGTCTAAAAAATAGGAACGAAGTTTTAATTGTAATGTAAAGCTGGTCATAATTTCGAGGACATCCCCTGATTATTGAAAGGCTCTCTTCTTTTTTTAGGCCTTCCTTGTAGCTTCTCTGGCGATACTCCCTTTAGTTAACTCGTCTCGCCCATGCCTCTTACCTTCCCCGTCCTGACTCTGTTTAATAACAGGTACCGTAGTCTTAGTCTTGGATCTTGGACTGCAGCGCCACATGAAGTACAGTAAGTTGTGTTTTTTATTTCAGTCTTGATTAAATAATGGAGGACGATTTCATTTCTTATTATCCTCGGCTGAGCCTGTCTGTAGATTTGGATGATTGGAGTATCTGGTTTGGTCAGAAGTTATACTTCAGCGATAAAGTTGACAGATTTGCTTCCCGATGTAATATGAATCCAGACGAACATTAGGAACTACAACACAGACACGAGATCAAACATCAACCCCAACTAATCGCTCACTTTTTCGTTACGTCACAAAATTCGGATCGCTTCTCCGCCATATCGCAAAATCAGTTAAATTTTCCGCCACGTCGAAAAAAAAACAGATCTTTTATCCGCCACGTCGCAAAATTAAATCATTCTTCGACCATATCGCAAAATTGGATCGATTTTCCGCCGTGTTGCAAAATCAGATACCTTCTCCGTCATGCTGTAAGATCGGGTCATTTCTCGCCATATCGCAAAATGGGATATCTCTTTCGCCATATCTAGATCTAATCACTTATGAGAAGTTTCACAGAACCAGATAAATTTTCCGCCATGTCGCAAAAGCTGATCGTTTATCCACCACGTAGCAAAATCGGATCACTTATCCGCACGTCGCAAAATAGGATCATTCTTACGTCATATCAAATCGGATCAATTTTCTGCCTTTTAGCCAAATCGAATCTCACCCATACAAGTAAAATATCACGACGAGTGACGGTTAGCAGGCGATTGTAACTTGATGCTATTGATAAATAATATCACATGAAAATGAGGTTCCTCGTCTACGTCGAAAAACAAAAAAAATTTTTACGCATTGTTATAATTTATACAGACAAAATTTAAATCCTTTGAGTTTAGTCAGAAACAAAACATTGTTCTTAAATAAAATGCAATAAAATAGTCCACATAACTTGTGTTCCGTCACATGCATATGAATTATGAGCAAAAATGGTTTAATTTTGCTCAATTTAATGTTGTTATGCAAGTTTATTCTGTTTTAGCCTTAAAAAACAAATAGGGATAAAAAAGTCTTGAGCTTGATAGCCACCACCTTTTTTAGGGACGTTGAACGGACATCAATAAACCGTACGTTATTCTGACTTAAGTTTATATTTTGAACACAGCTTGTGTAAAGTTGTGAAGATGGCCCGAGTGATGTTAAGGAATTATTTTTATATAGGCAGTATGTGACTTGACCGCAAATTTTGGGTAGAAAACCGCGAGAGCGAGTCTGTTAATGGCCGAGGGTATCTAAAGGGCTTGCTTTGTGGAACTCGAAACTGTCACGGCGTCCCTTGGTGGGCTTATGCATGCGCGACGTCTGCCTATATAAGGACTCGAAAATTCGCGACAAAAGATTGTTCTACTGTGGTGATCGCCACGCAGTACGGTCTGCAGCTATCTCCGCGGACGTAGGTTACGGCCCCCGGCCGTCACCTGACAGGGTCAAAAATAACGGCTGGGCGGAGCTTCAAGACATTCATACCACCACCACTCCGGTATAATATAACATAGTGATGTCGGCGCTGAAGTGTAGGCCTGATGTGGCCTGTCGCCGATTCTTTTCCTGTTCGTGCCTTGTTCACAGAAGATCTAAATCTTGTCATTTGACCGGATATTTTCATGATTGACGATAGTTTGAAATAGCTACTAGACTTCCACCGGGTTCGATATGGTGCTAGGCATTTCAAATCTGAACATATATTTTTCCATAGCTTTATCTAGTCTGTTCTTGAACGCGTTCATACTTGGAGCGCCAACGATATCATCGGGTAGGCTGTTCCGCATGTCGGAGATTCGAAGCGAGATGTTGTCGCGTGGAGAAGTTACAGCGCAGTTTATTTAGTTTATAGCCGTGGCCCCTGGTGTTGATTATTGTTTTGAAATTCTAGTAATCCTTCGGGGACCTTGTATAAATCATGAGTATACCTGTATTATTTGTATACTTCAATGAGGTTCCCACGCTGACGTCGATAACTGAAGCTTGGAAGCTTCATAATCTTTAATCTTTCTTCATAGGACTTGCCTTTCAAGCCTGGAATTATCCTTGTTGCACGTCTTTGAACATTCTCCATTAAATTATCGTCCTTTTCAAATCTCGGTGACCACACCGTCTCTAAAAACTCTAGAGCTCTTCTGCATCTAGGAGCTCGTAGGAGCGTCTGATTAGCACAAGAAGTTTGTTTGATGTGTTAGCTTGCGTTTCAACATGCTAAGAAAATTTCAGCTCCTTGTCGACATAAACTCCGAGATCTTTTTCCACACTAGACTTTTCAGTCAGTACTCTTTCGTTGCAACCATGTCTTCTCATACTGTAATCTTGTTCATTGTACCTCCCGAGGTGAAATACTTTAAACTTGTCAGCATTAAAGCGCAGCTGCCACGTATCAGCCCAATTAAGTAACATGTCAAGATCATCTTGCTATTGCGCTTTATTTGACTTATCTTTCACTGCATTATAAACTTTTGTGTCGTCGGCATACATGGAGCACACGCTGGACACTGCTTCTGGCAGATCGTTTATAAAAGCAACGAACAAAATAGGCCCAAGAACGCTTCCTGTGGCATGCCACTGCTCACTGATGCCCAATCTGACACGGTTCCGTTAATACTGACACGTTGTCGTCTACCTACTAGAAAATCTGTGATCCATTGGAGTACGTTTCCCTCAATTCCCAAAGACTTAACTTTAGGCAACAGCCGCTCATGCGGAACACTGTCAAATGCTTTGGGAAAATCGAGGTACAATGCATTCACGGGCTCCCTTTCGTCGAGCAGGCGAGTCCAATCGTTATAATAATGTTAGAAATACACGAGTAACGGTCGTAGGCTCGCGCTTATTTGTTTGGCCAACATTCATTGCTACGGTTGTGACTTAGCCGTAAGACAACGCGTGAGACAACAAGGCCTTCAATAATTATAAAGCCGGCAATGAGAACCTTCAAGTATTGAGCGCTGCACAACAATTCTCATCGATACGGTCATCAGCACGGTACGGTCACTTGCATCATCATCACCAGCAGCACGGACACATTCATCAGCAGTAGTAGCACGGCAACAAGCTTGGAGTAACACCATTGATACTGAAGACCACTATTCATAAGTAAGGTGACATATCTTCAATTTAATGTTGTTATGCAAGTTTATTCTGTTTTAGCCTTAAAGAAATAGAGATAAAAAAGTCTTGAGCTTGGTAGCCACCACCTTATTTAGGTACGTTGAACGGACATCAAAAACCGTACGTTATTCTGACTTAAGTTCATATTTTGAACACAGCTTGTGTAAAGTTGTGAAGATGGCTCGAGCGATGTTAAGGAATTATTTATATATAGGCAGCATGTGACTTGACCGCAAATTCGGGGTAGAAAACCGCGAGAGCGAGTTCGTTTATAGTTCGGAATGGCCGAGGGTATCGAAAGAGTATAGAAAGGGCTTACTTTGTGGAACTCGAAACTGTCACGGCGTCCCATGGCGGGCTTTTGTGTGCGCGACGTCTGCCAATAGTATAGGCTATAGGTTCAACCTACGTTGTTTTTGTGCACGTAATATGAGTAAATATTCTTTGTTTCGCTTGTATCTTATCCCACCATTTAGACTTAGAACGTATGAGAGTTGAGACCTGGAACTGACTTGTTTCTCGTTCCGGTTTTTGTTACCTGATAACAGTCGAAATACAAAGTTTACAAAATTTATGTATGTGCACTACGTGAAATGAAAATAGTGACGAAAAGAATGTCAGCCTACTTGATGATGTTCACAATATAAAATTTCTGTCATTTCAGGTTAGCTTATCGTTCGTTTCGTTATTTTCTATTCGTATAATTTTTTCCTTGAACGTAAATATAGATCGAGCCACCAGTCAAGTGTTGACTGATCAATAAAAAATTTGTTATCAAACTTATATGTCAGTTTAAGCTTGAGATGGCGAGGTGGAGAGCTTGAAAACATGCTGATATCTCAACCAAAAATCCACGACTACTGCTGATATCTAAACGACTAGAAAAAAAGGCACGTCTCAAAAGGCACGACTAGTAGCTGATATCTCAATCTCACAGCACGACTGCCAGAGGTACTGCGCTAATAGAAAGATGCAGTTTCACACAAAATTAAGGGTTATTTCAGACAGGAGCAAATTGTGTACCAGAATTTTTTAGGTAAAATAGATAAAACTGTGATCGTGGGGCTGACCAGCACCAATACATACCGAAAATTAAATTATCACCACAAAATACATCGCCAGACATGGAAAATGTCTATAGTCCAACCTGCAAGTATTCTAGACTCTAAAGCTTTCGCAACCTAGTTGGAGCAACATAATTCCTGTTAATTAAATTATCTTGATTAATTGCTAATAAAACTGCTTGATTGAGACAATAAGAGTAAAATTGTTCAGGTATTGAATCCTTGGAACCTCAATATTTTTATATAAAATATAGGGTTTCTCAAATCTTTTATCCTAACTCACGATTGCAGTGAAAACATCCATTTACACCAGCCTAGTATGGAGAACATCCACTATCCAAGCCGTGACTGGATTTTTAGATCCTTCAATTCTTGTATTTTCAATCAGTGAGTCAATTTTTTCGAGCGCGAATTCCTTTTTCAGATCGTGAAAAGCCTTTTTTGGGCCGCAAACTCATTCGCCAAGCCGTGCTTACGTATTATGCCAAATTTGGAATTTTACCTTAGCAGAGAAGTGGCAACTACAGTCGAACATTTTCCTTCACCTAAGAGGCCTTCGGCTTCACTCCCGCGCAGTAACCTTCCAAGCATTTACTTTACTGCCGACTAAGTATTGGATAGTGAGCTTCTATTGTCTATCGCAAATAAAAGCAATTTTTTTAACATCATTCTGAACAAAATTATGCTGTAAGATGACGAAAGATGAATATAGATTACGTACGTCTTCGTATAAACGGCCAATATCTTGATAATTATCTGATGTTTTCGTACATGTTCTTCGCTACTTTCTGCTTTAAGGCCTTCCATTCTTTTTTAAAGTTAAATTTCGAATATTGCGCGTCTTTTATTGCATCAGTTCAGTATGCAGCATTTCTGAAACTTGAATTATTGTGTTTCACCTATTGAACTATTTATTTATTGAACACGGTAATGATAAGGAATTTCATCAGCACGAAGTCTCGATTACGTGATATCATCATATCGGCTTGGCTGGAACTTTTAGTTATTTATAGAGTGATGGGGTAGAAGTTTTTGGTGTCACAATAGCGACCTCATTAAATTTAACTCTATTGACTGTACAAGCTTGTACGCAAGTGTCCTTGCCTGGAGAATGAATATAATTCTGAGAAGCTCCGAGGTCGAGCGTTCAAGTGCCAGGCATCAGGCATCTCAGTTAGCGGGTAGCCGCCGTGTGGTGAGGTTGGTTAGTGTGCGACACGTTGAGGTGAAACGTGACTGAAACAATCAAGACATGTGCTGTTGATTGCGAAGTGAATAAAGCTAGTTTTGAACGTGAGTCCTAAATTTCAAGGCCTTAATTCAGCTTCTGTCACGTGTAAGTATGATGCTGCAATGGGTTAGTGTTCATTTGAGTTGGTTTGGTTAGTTGTCAATCATCTGAATTAAATGCCATTCAAGCTTGAATTAAAAAAACATCATGGCTTATGCTGAATACAAGCGTTTCAATCATATTATGCACAAATAATATGAACAAACATCGATGGATCGAATTTAAGTATGGATATGGAAGCGGCTCACATGCCTGCTTGTAATTTAGACTTATTTATTTAAATTCGTCGATTCTCTTGATAATTCGGATGTACGTATACTAAAATTATAATAAACCAATTATTTTTTCGACGTTTTCTTTTTAAATCACGTATTTTCAAAGTGACATTAAAATTTAAATGAATAAATCGATTCGCAATTATGTTAAATCTTCTTCTTCGTTTGGTTATCTGGGGTTCGAGAGTTGTAGCTTCTGCGTTGCATATGACTGTAATTGGTGGTAGTTAAATCGTATAATAATGGCTCGCTGAAGGCGCGTCTTTCAGCTTCAGCGTGTTTTGTCTTCCTCTGTAAGCTACTATAGAGGCTAAAAATCCAGCTTAATATTAATGATATTTGAAAAACCTTGTAATATTGACTACTGTAAACTACATTTTAACTTCAAAACACATTTTTCTATACACAGAATTCTCGAGACATATATTAGCAAGACAGAATAACGACAATAAACGTTATAACAGAAATTTTTAATTCCCAGCACTGCAATAAACGGGTATCAGCACAAGCACAACATGAATATTTTTCTGCCGCGACTTATTAGGACGCTAGCGCGTAGGCGCATAGGCTCAAGGTGAATTTTTCTCCCAAGTTCGAGATAACAGACGACGTTGGTGGGTGAGATTATACCAGCAGTGATCGACTACACAAATCAGTAGTAATAGTTAAAGTTTAAGTTCTTATTGTCAAAAAAGCTCACTTTGTTCTTTCATTTGTTGAATGAGAAATGGGGAGCGGATATTGTTTATCAAGTTCAAACTTAATCCATACTTTATTCCACAGTGTGTAACTAATTGTCTCGGATGCTTCATGAATTATTTGATCGTTTTGGTTGGACTTTCTGTTGATGCTTTCGATTTTTGTGCATGAATGTATCATCAAAGTAATTTGTTTCAGTCTTTATAACATTTTTTTTTCAATCCTCATGTTGTACTTGTAACGTTCAGTCCGCTGAGTGAAATGTTCGGTAAACCAACGGTTCTTGGAGCATCATTACGAGTGTCTAAATATGGGATGCTGTAAGGGTTAATTTTAGGCATTACCTGTTGCTCAATGTTTCTATTGAGTGTGAACGTATAGTGAATTGAAACACTGTGCATAGACTTTGTTATAGCCTCTCGTGGGGAAGGCTTGCCTGCATACAATGCATTTTATTATTCATGCCCACTCGTTTTATGGCAACAGCCACCCGTCCCCATGACAATGAGGAGAGAGGTTTGGGGGTTGTGCGGAACTTCCTTTTTGATGTACGGTTAGCCCGATACTAAGGCGACCCATGCGATTTTTGTAATGATGCTTTGCCGCTGAGAATTGGAAACTTGCGCGGCAGTGCAGGTGTAGGATCCGTTCGCCATGTCAGACGCGACGTCTTAAAATAACCCTCTAACGCCGTATGTCACGTTACGGGATAATAAATTTCAACTTAAATTATACGTAAACTATTGATCGTTGCAACATGATGACGTTGGTACGCAACAGAGAATATTCTTAAAGTTGTCGTACGTGGCGGCAACCATCAATGCAAGTCATTTTGCGCTCACAAGCAACGTACCCTCTTTGGGTAGCCTTATATGACAATATTGCTCCGGTTACTCATGTCAGGCGGTAGAGGGTTAAGTGAAAACCAGCCAAGTTACTGAAGTTTCTATCACAGTACCAATCTTGCGGTAGAACTTCCCTAAATTACCGAATGCGGATAAAATACGTTCGGAAAGTAATCCAAATTATTTGTTACATGAATTGCCGCAAGATAACGTTTGTTACAAAAAACCAACATATACTACTACTCCTAGCTGACTCGATTCCACCCCGGTGGGTGCAGACACCGCAAATCCCCCGTTGGGTGCAGGCAGAAGCCTTGTTCAAACATGGGTGCGTCGAAGGACTATACAGTAACTGTATTGGGTCCCGGAGCGAGGCCGGGGCACTGCATTGCAGGAGGCTTTTTTTGTTAGGCCTTATGAGGCCAGTCATATAGAGTGGTGGGCTGAGAGGAGGATGTGTGTAGGATATAGTAACTTATTTCTACACATTTCAAAAATTTAAAAATGTAAAATTTATAATTTTAAACATTGGGCAAGGGTCAATAAATAAATTATTATTTAGTAAAATTGGCAATAAGTGATGTAATTTAAGTGTCAGAGATCGTTGGAGCCTCAACCGGAAAACAGGTCAGCGATCATGTAGCACTTACTATTTTGTCTTCGTTGCTGAGCATCCGGATAACGGAGTGAAGTGTTGGCGCCCGCTTATACGGATGCGGTGCATGGATGCATGAATGCAGAGTCTGCACTCTAATTTCATGTCACATGCATGCATGCTGCGCCTGCATGCTCCTCTCATGCCACATGCATGCATGCAGCGCCTGCATGCTAATTTCATGCCACATGGCACGCGGATGTCATGCCACATATGTTCTAGTTCAACACCCCTTGTTGACTAAATCGAAGATGGAAATCACGCGTTTTCCGTTATCCGGTTAGTTGGTCGTTTTTTCTTGCTTTGTTGTTCAAAATTGGAATGCATGACCAAGAATGTTGGCAGTTGACTGCATGACTATGAAACTTCACTGCAGTTTGCGTTTTAATTGTATTGTATGCTAACACTGTAGTGAACTATCAATCATATCATTTTATTCTAGTGTACTGCACTACAATAGAAGGTTTATTAAGGTTTTATTAAGGTTTTTATTATAATCAACATTCTATACCTAAGCTCTATCTTCTCTCTCGTTTATCGATGCTGTCGATTGTTAGTTACTTTGCTCATTTCATACAGTAGACATTTTTTTAAACAGTCTTCCACTTTGTAGTTTTGAGTTATATTCGATATTTCTATAAAATTGACTTATTATACACTTTTTTATACATCACAACTGAAATGTGTGAACTCTACCTTCTCGTGTGGTGCCATTGCATGTGTTGGTTCTATACGTCTGGCAGCGCATTAACTCTATTCCCTTACAAACTTTTCCGTTACCAACCATTGTTAATTTCAATTAAGTTAACTAGATCGTGCTAAAATTACATGTAGATACAATTTTAAGCGCATGTTTTTCTTGCAGGAAGCCAGTCTGAGTATTTAAATAATAATATTATTATTGACCTATATGTGGCTGGGGACGAGGCGTTGTTATATTAGTGTTCCATGTATCACATAAATGTCCTACTTAAAACCTAAATACAAGTTCGAAAAATAATCAGTTTGCTTTTATAACGGAAGTATTACTGCTGCCCCCATCACCAAGCTAAGGCGAGCCCTTTTAATTTTATCACAAAATGAATTTTCACGTAAAATATATTTCTGTACAAATTATTTTTCTGTCAATTTAGGCAACCTCCGCACAGTCGCCCCTGGAGTCTCTGTTGGCTGATGCAGTGCACCGTTGCAGGCAGCACATCATCGGTCGCGATGTGGGCGACGCAAGCAGCAGGCGTCCTGCTGGCCATCATCTCTTCCTGTCACGCAGGTAAAGGCTGCATTCTTTTCTTTTTTGAACTAATCCATGTATATAAGGAATACAGGAAAACAGGAATTATGCATAAGGAATACATAAGAAATACAGGAATTATACATAGGGAATACAGGAATTATGTATAAAGAATACAGGAATGATACATAAGAAATACAGGAAAACAGGAATTATGCACAAGGAATACAGGAATGATACGTGAGGAATACATAAAGAATACTGGAATGATACATGAGGAATACAGGAATGATACATATGGAATACATAAGGAATACAGAAATATACATATGGAATACACATGGGATATAGTCTGTGCCACCTATTCTTTTTCCATGCTTTTCCTTGTGGTAAAATTATCACGCAAAACAAATCTCTATTTTAGTGACCCATTTATGATCGGGCTACGCTCCGGCATGTGTAGGCTTGAATAGGGAAAAATTTGATGATCTGATGGGTAACAGTGTAATTAGATCTCATGTGATGGGAAATACTTTACTTAGATTTCATCTGATGGGTAACACTTTAATTAGATCTCATCTGGTGGGTAACGCTTTAATTAGGTTTCATCTGATGGGTGACACATTAATTAGATCTCATCTGATGGGTAATACTTTAATTAGATCCATCTCATGGGAAACACTTTAATGAGATCTCATCTGATGGGTAACACTTTAATTAAATCTCATCTGATGGGTAACACTTTAATTAGATTTCGTGTGATGGGTGACACTTTCATTATGATATCGTCTGATGGGTAACACTTTAATTAGATCTCATCTGATGGATAACACCTAACTAGCGTAACCGCTCTAAGCATGTATCCTCTACAGTGCATAGCCCGTTGATGGTTTGTAGGTCGTAGCTAATCAGTTCTACTAAGGTTGTAGGTTTTACGATGGTTTCAAGTTCTATGAAGGTCAAAAGCTCTAAGAATGTCGTAAATTCCACGATGGACGTAAGTTGAAGCAGATTTCGTGCTCGCTGGACCGGAAAACGCAGCGAAGTTCATACGCCGCGCGTCGCTGAGCATCCGGCCTGTCGGCTCCCGTAAACCTGAGGTCAAGGTTAAGGCCACGGGGCAACCGCAGGTGTAGGGCACGTATTATCACTCTGTAGGTCACGTATCATCGCTCTGTAGGTCACGTATCATCGCTCTGTAGGGCACGTATTATCTCTCTGTAGGTCACGTATCATCACTCTGTAGGTCACGTATCATCACTCTGTAGGGCATGTATCATCACTCTGTAGGGCATGTATCATCACTCTGTAGGGCATGTATCATCACTCTGTAGGGCATGTATCATCACTCTGTAGGTCACGTATCATCACTCTGTAGGGCATGTATCATCGCTCTGTAGGGCATGTATCATCACTCTGTAGGGCATGTATCATCACTCTGTAGGTCACGTATCATCACTCTGTAGGTCACGTATCATCACTCTGTAGGTCACGTATCATCGCTCTGTAGGGCATGTATCATCACTCTGTAGGGCATGTATCATCACTCTGTAGGGCATGTATCATCGCTCTGTAGGGCATGTATCATCGCTCTGTTGGTCACGTATCATCACTCTGTAGGTCACGTATCATCACTCTGTAGGGCATGTATCATCGCTCTGTAGGTCACGTATCATCGCTCTGTAGGTCACGTATCATCGCTCTGTAGGGCATGTATCATCGCTCTGTAGGTCACGTATCATCGCTCTGTAGGTCACGTATCATCGCTCTGTAGGGCACGTATCATCGCTCTGTAGGTCACGTATCATCGCTCTGTAGGTCACGTATCATCGCTCTGTAGGTCACGTATCATCGCTCTGTAGGTCACGTATCATCGCTCTGTAGGTCACGTATCTTCCCTACATTCCTACCCCTTCTACTCTGCTTTGTAATTTTTATCGTATTCCTACGTGTACAAGTCACTTATCTTACTTGTATTCTCATCGTCATTTCCTTCTTTGCTATTTCTGTCACCTTGAAATTCCTCATGATTGCGATCCCATTAATTAAAATTGTTTAACTCAACTCGTAAAGATGGTGATGCACAACGATGTGTGATGAAGCAAGGATGTGAATGATGCGCAAATGATGTGGGTGATGATGCAAGGAGGTGAATGATGCGCAAATGATGTGGGTGATGATGCAAGGATGTGGATGATGCATAAATAATGTGGGTGATGAAGCAAGGATGTGGATGATGCATAAATGATGTGGGTGATGAAGCAAGGATGTGGATGATGCACAAATGATGTGGTCATTCAGCAACGATTATGGATGATGCAGAAATAATGTGGGTGATGTAGCTATATCACAAACTACGTGAGTGATGTAGCAATGATGTGGATGATGCAGCAATGATGTTGAAGATGAAGCAACGGGGCAGGTGATGTAGTTGCGATGAGGGTACACGTCATGAGTCACGCCTCACCATCATCATGGCTCCAGCTGTTGTCATTTGCTTCCTATTTCCCCGGAATTACTTCACTGTATTTCCTGTTGGACTTTCCATGACATCTTCTTATTACTTATTTGTAAAGATACAGATAAGTTATCCTTTTGTAGTAACGATTATTCCATTAAGCTGTCCTCTTATATTGTTGGTCAAGGTTGAGTCACAATAGCAGCTCAATACAACAACATTAAGCTATTGTTGGCACACAATTAAGAGATGATGCGATCACCATCAGTACAGTGAAGCATATTACCTGCATCATGAAGCAGAGAAATAATGACGTTCAAAGAACCTAGAGAATTGAAGGATGGTTGGCCACCGATAATTCTGACATGAAGTTGCCGGTGTAGCAGTCTGCGTTGAAATATTTATATAAATATATGTAAATAAATAAGTATAACGGCAATAAGGTTGCTTTTTATTCCACTCAAACTGCTATAGGTTATGTTGTCTGATGTATTCATTCTGAAAAAAATACTTCTTATTGAAAATTGTGCATTGTTTGAGGTTGTACTGTACATAATAATTGTTTAAAGTTAAATGTTGGATTAATTTCTGAAGGATATTTTTTAATATTAATTAAACAATTGAAACTTAATTCCCTCTCATATATTAGGCATCAAATAAAAGCTTCAAATCAACTTCCTGACATGAATTTCACTTTCTATTTCTTCTCTGATAGCTCTTATAAAATTTCAATTCTACGTTTCTGATGAACTCACTCGTTTCATCGGCGGCTAAAAGTATCAGTAAGTGAACTGTAGACAACTTTAAATTTTGTCTAGAAAGTTGCCATATTATCTTTATTTTGAAGATAACAGGGCAACATATTGCCTTTTTATCTTCATTGCCACGTTTTTCTTAGCTTCATTTCGTGTCTGTCTGTCGTCAAAAATTCAAACCTTATTTAGAGCACTTCTGAAGATCCTAGAAACTTAAAATTTGGTATGCATGCTTATGCTGCCTAACAATTCAAGATATTACCATCAGAAGAAATAATAAAAATATTAAAAAGAAAAATTACAAAAAACCCTAAAAATTCATGTTTGGGAATCGAGTTTTTTGTCGAACATCCAGAGTTGCCAACCTTGGAAAATGATTTGAATTGCTAAAATTGCTAAACTAAAAAGTAGAAAATAACTAAATATAAAAAAACATTTTTAACAACCACGTTTTTCTGGTGGTTACAAAACTAAAAACAATGAATTAAAACAAATAAAAAACTTAAAAAAAACACTTTTCTTAACGGACAAAAAAGAAAAACATTAACTACTACATAACATTACATAACATTTACATAACTTTAATGTTATGTAAGAGTTAATGTTTTTCTTTTTTGCCCGTTACGAATACGTGGTTTTAAATTTTTTTTATATGTTGCACATGAAGATAGCAAGGCAAAATATCGCATTATTATTTTAAATTTGAAGATAATAAGATAGCATATCTCCATATTATCTTCACTGTGTCAAGATTTGTATTTTGATAAAAAATCTGATGGTTTGTAGGCAGCGTGTGAGGCAGCGTGTTAGGCAGCGTGTGAGGCAGCGTGTGAGGCAGCGTGTGAGGCAGCGTGTGAGGCAGCGTGTGAGGCAGCGTGTGAGGCAGCGTGTGAGGCGTGCCCTTGAGGCTGCCGCTGGAGTTGACGCGTGGGCAGCGCTGCGTTGAACGGAGCTTGCCAGCTGCCCTAATAATTTTTACTGACGCTGTGTCTGCGCTAAGTCTGCGCTGAGTCTACGCTGAGTCTGCCCTGAGTCTGCGCTGAGCCTGCGCTGAGTCTGCGCTGAGTCTGCGCTGAGCCTGCGCTGAGTCTGCACTGAGTCTGCGCTGAGTCTGCGCTGAGTCTGCGCTGAGTCTGCGCTGAATCTGCGCTGAGTTGGCGCTGAGTCTGCGTTGAATCTTCGCTGAGTCTGCTCTGAGTCTGTGCTGAGTCCGAGCTGAGTCTGCGCCGAGTTGCTCTGAGTCTACTCTAAGTCTGCGCTGAGTCTGTGCTGAGTCTGCGCTGAGTCTGCACCGAGTTGCTCTGAGTCTACTCTGAGTCTGCGCTGAGTCTGTGCTGAGTCTGCGCTGAGTCTACGCCGAGTTGCTCTGAGTCTGCTCTAAGTCTGCGCTGAGTCTGTTCGCTGAGTCTGCGCTGAGTCTGCGCTAAGTCTGCGATGAGTCTGCGCTACGTCTGCGCTTAGTCTGCGCTGAGTCTGCGTGAGTCTCCAGCGTATCGACGCAGACTTCGTTCGTCTCTTTACTCTGAAAATTAAGCACCATTCATGTTTAGCATTCATTTACAACATGTAAATGTTGTAAATGAATGTGGCGATCAACAACATGTGGTGCCATCCATGCGCTTCCATCCATGCGCTTCCATCCATGCGCTTCCATCCATGGGCTTCCACTCATGAGTTTCCATTCACGTGCTTCTATCCACCACGGTTTTAATTGAAGTGATTCTATCCACGTGTTTTTAAGTGGATTAATTTGATCCACTTGGGAGCGTCATCGGCGGAATGGCTTGGCTAGAACGCTTTCATGTTGTCTTGATAATATTACCTTCTATTAACAAGATAATGATTAGAATTCAGAAAGGTACAAAGAATAATCTTATTACTCAGTTAAATTATAACTTAATATTGAAAGAAGTGAATTCATGCCATTTTTCGTTCAAAATTGGTATTAAAATGGAAAAGATTAGATAATTCCTGTTTTTTTATATCTACATATTTAAAACACTTTATTCATTGAACCTACATAGATTACATACGACACTGATAAATCTGTGCAATGCTCCGATAAATCACATAAAGGAAATGAATTTATTGATAAATTTGTAACGTTGCGTGGGAGACGCGGCGCTATAGCGCGTGGGCGGAGGTCCGTTATGCCGGGCAGCGCCGGGGCCATAGGCGCGTTATCGGCGGCCATGAGGTGTCATAGGCGTGTTATCGTCGGCCATGAGGTGCTATAGGCGTGTTATCGGCGGCCATGACGTGCTATAGGCGTGTTATCGGCGGCCATGACGTGGCATAGGCGTGTTATCGTCGGCCATGACGTGGCATAAGCGTGTTATTGGCGGCCGTGACGTGTCATAGGCGTGTTATCGGCGGCCATGACGTGTCATAGGCGTGTTATCGGCGGCCATGACGTGGCATAGGCGCGTTATCGTCAGCTATGACGTGTTATAGGCGCGTTATCGTCAGCCATGACGTGTCATAGGCGCGTTATCGTCAGCTATGACGTGCTATAGGCGCGTTATCGTCGGCCATGACGTGTCATAGGCGTGTTATCGGTGGCCATGACGTGGCATAGGCGCGTTATCGTCGGCCATGAGGTGTCATAGGTTTGTTATCGTCGGCCATGACGTGTTCGTGTTATCGTCGGCCATGACGTGCACGGTGATAGACTGTACCTGGTCATGTTATCTTTGATACGGTACATGGTCGCCGTATCTGCAATACAGATGAAGGCATGGTTATGTTGGCCAAACAATGGTTATGGTCGGCAGTTCCTGATAACATTTACAACTGCCGGAATTATTTCGCCCCCAAAAGGCCTTATTGATCTTAAATTTCTTAATATCAGTAGTCCAACATCTATTTATACGTAATCGTTTTACAGTCCAATTCAAGAATAATTGTTGACTAAAATTTGGATTAAAATGCAGTTGATCAGGAAACGTGCCTATATGGAGATAATATAACCAATTCACTTTTAGGAGTGAATGGTTTAATTTGATTGACCAATGCCCACGTTTTTATCTAAGTAACTAGGTTATGTTCACGTTATTTTTGAAAGAGAGTTTAATTTTGTTACCAACACGAAGGGTTGTTATATTTAGAAGGAATTTGCCTAGTGCAGGGGCGTGGTGCAGCAGGTGTTTCATTTCCTCATCGACGCTTCGAAACAAACGCGTTGCTGGCAACGCTGGCAATTAGAATTTACTGTCAACGCGTGACAGTCGCTACTAAAGTCAACTTTACTGTCAACGTGTGCTGATGAGCGCTACTAATGTCAACTTTACTGTCAACGCGTGCTGATGTTCGCTACTTATTTCAACTCCACTGTCAACGCGTGCTTCGACAGTCGCTACTAATGTCAACTTCACTGTCAACGCGTGCTGATGACAGTCGCTACTTATGTCAACTTCACTGTCAACGCGTGCTGACAGTCGCTACTAATGTCAACTTCACTGTCAACGCGTGCTGACAGTCGCTACTAATGTCAACTTCACTGTCAACGCGTGCTGATGACAGTCGCTACTTATGTCAACTTCACTGTCAACGCGTGCTGACGAGCACAGCAAATGTCAAGTTCACGGTTGACTTTCACCGCCAAGATTCCCTGTCAAGTTCATCAGCCGTCAACACCAACGTCAACGCCCCCGCACGGGCGCGCCTTTGCCGCCCTGGCGACCTTGGCCACCGAAAATGCGCCTTTATTTCGCCTGCGCGATTTGGCTGAAGGAATTAATAGACATTTTATCGAACATAACTGCCGAGCTTTGCTTCGCTAATGATAGATGACAATAATGATAATAATGAAGCAATGACGATGGATCAATGATATAAAGCTGGTATGATGATGCTGAATCATTTATTAATGATAGCAAAAATGATGTTGGAGCAATGATGAATATAATAGCAATAATGATGGTTGAGGGATGATGAATAATAGGAATGATGATGTTGGAGCATTGATGAATAATATCAATAATGGTGTCGGAAGGATGATGAATAATAGAAATAATGATGAAGCAATGACTTATATATATTTTTTTGTTTTCACTATCCCGAGTCCCAAAGGACATTGTTTTATTTCATTTATGTAAGATCTGGAGCAATTCTTATTAATTCTCAAGCCATTATTTGTTCATAATGCTCGTATCAGTTGATGTTTCATTTATATGTTTTTTTTTATCTATTCATAATGAACAAATTTAGATTACACCTCACATTGACATTGAATAATATTTTCAATAATAAAAGAATTATTCATAATTCGAAATTCATTGAATAAAAATATTTTTAATTCTGATCATCTTTACGAAAAATGGAATCGCAGTGCAGCTTTCGAATTCGTACAAGCATGAAGAAACTTTTTCAGTTCTTATTGGTACAAGTTTTGTTCTTATGAATAACAATTCTGAGAACAATGTTATTCTTCTGATGGTTTTGAATAATAATTTTAGCTGCTCTTTGAAGTTGCAATTACTTGCCGGGTTTGTTCATTGCGAAATTTTGTCGATTAACTGTAATTAATCACGATGATGGCCTGTGAAGAAGAAATGTTCGGGCGTTTTTCGTTTTTTCATCGAAATTCGGCAATTTCCGCGAATTATTTTTTATACTTGATTTGTAAGATGGCATTATCGCTTAGTCCATAAACATCTAGAGTTTCCTCTGTACGCCAATTTCCAACTTTAATTGTGTCCAAGAAAAATTCAGACATCACAATGTTCACCGATTGCCAGGCTGCTTGTATAGTGTCCGTCAATATCCTACCATCGCAGCGTATCCTGCAATATCCGTTCCCCTTTAAACTGTTCATCGACATCCTACCGCCATTGAGTGTCCGTCAAGGTTGCCTCCTACGTTCATCTCCCTGCAGGTCGCGAAGGTCGAGTTCTACTTTCTACCTTTCAACTGCGCGTGCCTGCGTAAGCTTTTATTCCTTTGCGCCAAACTGCACCAGCTTGTACATGTGCAGTGTGCAGTGCACAGTGCACATTGCACAGTGTACAGTGCAGTCATGCTTGGTATTTCCATCGGTGTTGTACATCTACGTGTGCGTGTTCAGATTCAAACGTGCGTGTCTGTGCATACATGAGCTTTCGTTCCGTATTTTCCAAGTGCGTCAGAACAACGCTGCTGACACCGCCCCCTTATTACTGCTGCTGCTGACGGTCCTGCAGCAACTGCTGACGGTCCTGCCGTAGCTGCTGATGACTGACATCCTGCAGTTATTTCAGCCATTGATATATTCTGAAATTATCACAATCTGTTCGACCATTTTTGGTTGCACTTCAGTTACGAGCATTGCATTTTGGTCGGAATGGTTGACTGATTAGCGGTTTTACAGGAGACGAGTCGTGCTTTGAACTGAAATTATCATAAGGAGTTCTGATGCATGCGCAGCGAACAGCAATATGCGCGTTGATATGCTGCTGTTCACAGCTAAATAAGGAGGCAGGAGGGCAACGATAATATCTATATTACTTCTTAGACTGATTTTGAGTTTACTGTGTGCGTTGTTTCACGCGTTTCTAGTGTTTGACCCGCTGCTACACACCAGCTTCATCACAACATATCAGTAGCCCGCTAAAAACTCACGCTTCATCACTTCATCNAGGTAGTAGGATCTCAGGTAGGGATTAGGTAGTAGGATCTCAGGCAGGGATTAGGTAGTAGGATCTCAGGCAGGGATTAGGTAGTAGGATCTCAGGCAGGGATTAGGTAGTAGGATCTCAGGCAGGGATTAGGTAGTAGGATCTCAGGTAGGAATAAGATAGTAGTATCTCTGGTAGGAATAAGATAGTAGTATCTCTGGTATGAGGTAGGTAGTTGTATCTTAGATAGTAAGTAGGTAGCAGTATCTAAGGTACTGGAGCTGGACGTAGGTATAGTAGGTTTGATTGGTATCCGGGTAAGAAGGTGTCATCTGTTTCCCGCTTAATAGTGTAGTTATCAGGTGCTCGTATAAGTTGTTTTAGTCACCCCAGTTGGTGCTAGGTATCTCAGGTACCCTAGTAAGTGCTCGATATCCTAGGTACCCTGGTAGGTACTAGGTGTTTCAGGTACCCTTGTAGGTGTTAGGTATTCTAGGTCTTCTGATAGGTAATATAGGTATCTCAGATAAACCGCGTGCAGAATCCTGACATTCTTTGTTTATGAGTAATTAATGGTTATAACAGTTACGTATCTACACTATAAAACAAACACATCTTGGCACAAGTGTTATCTTGGCATTCAATGTTTATAAATAATTAATGGTTAATATCACAGTTANGTTATCTTGGCATTCAATGTTTATAAATAATTAATGGCTAATGTCACAGTTACGCGTCCATACAATATAACTATCAAATCTTAGCACTAATGTTACATGTACCGTGGCCATCGTTCGACTCCCATTGAGTTCAGATATGCCGGCCATGATTTTTAATGAGGTAGCTGCCCCGCTGACCGAGGCTGTGGCGTGGGCGGTCGCCAAGGTTGCCGGGGCGTCCATGTATGGCGTGCTGGAGCGCCGTACATAACTGGCTTCTTGTTCAGTACAGCCGCTGGCTGGTGTTCTGGAACAGCCGGTGGTGTTCTGGAATAGCCGCTGGTGTTCTAGAACAGCCGGTGGTGTTCTGGAATAGCCGCTGGTGTTCTAGAACAGCCGGTGGTGTTGTTCTGGAACAGCCGCTGGTGTTCTAGAACAGCCGCTGGTGTTCTGGAACAGCCGCTGGTGTTCTAGAACAGCCGCTGGTGTTCTGGAACAGCCGCTGGTGTTCTGGAACATAGAACAGCCGCTGATGTCCATGAACCGCAGGGCTGACGCTGCTTTAAGTTCAGAACTGCTGATGTTCTAGAACAGTAGGGCTGAGACTGCTTCAAGGTCAGAACAATCACTGGTGTTCTTGAACAGCAGAACTGCTTTATGATCAGAACAGTCACTAATGTTCTAGAACAGCAGAAATGCTTTATGTTCAGAACAGTCACCAATGTTCTAGAACAGCGGGGCTGACGCTGCTCCAAGTTTAGCAATAGAAGCCAGTGTTCTGGAACAGTTATTCATCGCTAATTTGTTATTAATCCTTCTATTATACGAGTAGTTTCATGTTCGTTTGTTTTGCCGAAAATTAATTGAGAGACTGATTTATTTCTCATTTCAATCGCTTTCATTAATTAACTTGTAGTGACTGAATTAAACATATGATTATAAATTTCGATGTATTAAGTAAAATGACGCATTTGAAATCCTCTGTCAATGATTCAGCGATGTATTAAAACAGGCGTAAATGATCTGTATTCCACAAAAGCATTGACAAGATCCATGTAATGCAGATTTTATGCATTTTTTATTGCAACACAATCACACTAAGCTAGGTATTCAACTTACTTACATCCATCTTTAACATTACACAATTTAAATTTGCATTCTCTAACTCTGCACGTACGAGACTTGGGGCTTATTGCTAAAACGACACTTGTTGCGGCCCGCTGATCTGAGTTTATGAATTATGTTCTTATCTCAATTCAAGCAAACAAACGAAGACTGAACTAAATTCCAATTATGTCTACCAAAAACATTCGTAAAATTTCTTCTTTTCTAGACAGTTGAACTTGGATATTAATTAATAATGTTAGTAGTAATAATATAAAGATATAAAACCGTCAGTTTCTGTCCACAATTGGCAAGTCCAGTCATACACCTGGCATGAAAGTACGCACACCAAACTTGGTTGCCTTTCATAACCTGTTCTGCAAGCCGCGGACCGCTGAAGCGTGCGTGCGGTTGACGTTTGGCTGTGTAGCCTGGATGCTTGATGCGTCACTGGGATCAGGTCGTAAGTTTTGATGCTCAAAAGGATTACAGAAAATATCTAAAAAGTAGAAATTTTTTAATAAAGCAAACTTTAGAGCATGGCATTTTAGGGTGAAGAAATAAGTAATATGTGTAAGACAGTGAGATTTACGTGCGCATATTAGAATAGGCATTTATTACCTCGTGTCCATTCACAACATATAGCAGTTCGAGATGCACACCCTTACCACCTTCATTGTTACTAAGCCCTTCGTTGTCCTTTGTTGTTCATGCGCATACGCATTAATCTTATTTATTATTCTATTCTTCACTTCGCTGTGCATTAACTATTAAAATTATCATTCGGTTCACTTGTAGTCAATGATAAATGATGAACGTGCACAATGACCAAGCAAAGCGCTCCTCATTCAGAACCTATTTTCAACAAATCAAACAGATGGTCAGACAATGCTGCAAATGTATTATAACTCTACGTAAATTCATCTCTTTAACCAGGTAAATAAAGTAATATCTGGTGCATCTTCCAACGCATTTATAGCCATTCTAACGCAATATTGTCGGTCCTTATTTCGCTTGCCAGGGATAGAAAAAAAATGGTCGCCTGCACCTACTGACTAGAAGACGGGACGTTCTAGATGATGCAGACTCGGACGCAAAGATGACGCAGACTTGCGCTGGGACGTCTAGATGACGCAGACTTGTGCTGGGACGACTAGATGACGCAGACTGAGGCGCAAGGATGACGCAGACTGGCACTTGAATATTGATTCGACGATCTGCTGTGAACGGAGAGACGACTGCGTTCAGACGGCCGAGAACTAGAATCGGTCAGACACTCGTGCAGGCGGGCGAGACAACAGACGAATTCCTGAAAACTGATCCACGGGACGACCGATTACTCGACTGTTATTGAGAAGGTAATTAGAAAACTGATATGGGAACAATCAAACCAAAGTGGCGATTATCAGGTGAAAGATTTTTTAGGTCTCCTTATGTGGCATCATTGCCGCTACCACACGTAATGGTGACGTAGAAAAATATTTAATAGGTTGCTCTGAGCAGAGAGTCTAATAGAAACTGAAGAAACTATGTAGCTTAACTTTGCGGGCAGTTATTTGGTCTAACATTATTCATATGACATTAATGAGTTTATTCATTAATGAGTTGTGTTGTGGTTTCAATCCCGGTAATAAGACAGTTGACGATGATTACAAAAATTTCAGATTGACTTCGTAAAAAGAAGTCTAATTACAGTCAGTGCCATGACGCGAATTCCGAATTTCTTGCATTCACTTACATTCGCTTAAACTGAAGAAAAAAGTAAACCGTGTTGTGAAGTGAAGTGAAGTCGTAACTAGGAGTACAATTGTGATTTTTTTTTCGGTTTACTGTACGGTAAAATATGTCATGTGTGCAACATATTTCTGAGTCAGTGCGAACGGTTTCAAGTTTGTGTTTGGTTTCCGAACGATCAAACATGAAACTTTTTATAAAAGTTCATCGGTGATGAAAAATCATTGATTAATAAAAAATCACTGATGATCAAAAATCATCGATGATGAATAATAATCGTTCACTGACGTCAGCAAATGAAAAAAAATTGCATAGCCGTTTCAAAAATTTTATGAAGTGTCTCAATCTAATGTGTAAGCGTCAATCGTATCGATTCAAAAACTGTGTCATAAAATAAACGACGAAACCCTTTCTAAAAGGATAATAATTTTGTCGTAGAGATGTCCAATAGAAGTGCTAAACAATAAAATTAAAGTTCATTTAAAATTGTCGCTCTCATTGTTGCCATATTAGTTTAGCTTCCAATATAAGGAATCTCTGGCATTGTAATGAAGATTACCAAGCTATCATTTAATCAATATTTCTTATTCAGATAAATAACCCGCTGTCAGTAAGTAAAACTATTACCGACGTTAATTTGATTGCGTGTAATAATTCAGCGGAACACGTATTCCCAGAAATTGGTTCGATGGTGGGATCGAAAATTCGACTTAATTTAATGTAGCGACGCTCGAAATTTTATTACTTTTCATTGAATTTAAAGAAATGCTCGGGAATACTTTGCCGTTTACGTATATTTTATGGTGCCGAGTTTTCTGTGGGTAAGATATAAGAAAAAATTGTTGCAACGATTACCGTGAATATTTGGGGTTCTAATTATAGAAGAAAAACATGAATTAAAAATATAATATAAAATGTTGGAGTTTATAGACGTTTTTCGGGTGTCTGATTATTTTCAGTAGCGGATATTTTGAGATTTGTCTACTTCTCACAGTGAGTTTGTTTTTCTACAAGTGCAGTGAGTAACCCTCTGTATTACGACCCTTCCTTCTACAAGTGCAGTGAGTAACCCTCTGTATTACGACCCTTCATTGTACCTGTCGTTAGTTCAGGTCCATGCTAAACTGCTCTGCCTATGTGACACAAATATTGCAGGGTTTGTGACGGTTTTATAAAGTTTCATACGATTTATGGCGCGCTATTTTCATTAAATACAAGCGAAATTCGGGGAAATATGCATTTAAAGCCTTCGTTAACGAAGCGAACATGTTGGTTCTGCACACGATTGTTCCGTACACAGTGAGTTATCCTTGCCTTAGCCGCGGTTGTCCTGTGAAAGTGAAAGCGTTTGGAATTTTTGGAGAGGTTGTCAGGTCAGCAGCACTTGGACTTAACAGGAAGGCCAATATCAGACCTGGGCCTATACTTTCAAAAAAAGTTAAGAGATCGTAAGTTCATCAGCCAATCATTGACGGCCTTTCAAACAAAATCCACCAATCATAGACAAGAAAATAGAGCGTAAGTACTTACGTTCACTTAGCGAGTTTTGAAAGTATGGCCCCTGATCTGTCGTATTCCATAGAGTAAGTCGGGGAAAGTCACGCGAAACGTGAATATTGACTTATTTAGCTATATACGTGTTACAATTTCCATTTAAATTTAAATGCGAAGTCGAAGAGAAGAATATTCTCTTTACAAAATGAAAAATTTTTAGTTCAAATTTAAAAAAGTTTAGAGTTCACTTCAAAAATAGAAATTTAAATATCATTCATATGTAGATTTCACTTTCAGGAATTCAGTTGTGAAATTTCAGTAGATGTCCCAAGAGATTGTCATCTCTGGATCATTGACATCGCAGGAACTTCGTTACTTGATGGTTCGCTGATTGAGACGCTCTAATTTCTCTTGAATAGTTACGCCAGCACTCTCTCATTAATGAGATTGATCACTAAATAGAAATTATATTCTAGCATAAATGATGGTATTTTAATAAAAGTTTGCCGCATTACTTAATATTAAATACAATTAAAGTACTATTTGACATTATTTAGTTAGCAGGGCTTACAATTGAAGGTGTCGAGTCTCGCCTTGCAGATCTCGATGGCCGACGCCACACTTAGCTTTTTGTGGTGGGCAAATGATCACGGCAATATTGTGCTCAGAGAATGTGTGACTCTTCTTAGAATGATTGCGTTCAGAGATTTTGTGCCCAGTTGTTGAATGCGGTAGAAGATGTGGCAATTGGGTGATTAAATTTAAGATATGTTTGACCATCGGGTCATTTCGGGAAAATACCAGCCGTTTAACATCATTACAGTTTTTTCTAGTCCTTGCTAAGATCAATGCAACAGCCACTGCTGCAGTCAATGCTTTCGCTGCTGCCGCTGCTGCATCCTGCAAGGCTGCAGCAGCAGCCTCAGTTCCGCTAGTTGAGTAGTCAACAAAAACTGGCGGACGACAACGTACTTGCGTAACGCTGTCAACTTGGGGCACGGGATGACGTAAGAAAGAAAACGTTTCCGCCCGCTGCAAAAACTTGTGGACCCCAAAGCACGACTATGAAAGAATCCTACGAGATGAAGGAAGGAGCGCAGCTGCAAAAGAAAACGCGGATGGAGAACAAGTGATAGAAAAAGGGATCTAACGGCTTGGATTAAGAGGGATCCAGCAGCTTTTAGAAAGAGATATCGAACGACTTGGAGGATGATTGATTAAATGGCTTGGATGAAGAGGGATCCATCAGCTTGGAGAAAGAGGGATCCAAAGACTAAGAGGAAGAGGGATCCAACTTTTTAGATGACAAGGGATCCATCAGCTTGCAGGAAGAGGGATCCAACGACTTGGAATAAGAGAGATCAAACGGCTTATAGGAAGAGGGTTCCAACGACTTGGAATAAGAGAGATTCGACGGTTTGGAGGAAAATGATTTACCGAGCGCAGAAATTTTTTTGGTTAATAATTCACGACTGATGAATGAAAAAGAATGCGCACTTGCAATAGGTCAAAACTGTTTACTTAATGTAGGTCGAAACATTAATTAAATCATTTAGAATTTGTTATAGAGCGAATGCACTTAACGAATGTTGAATATTCCGTCGTTATTGACGCGCCGAAGCTGAAACATTACGGAAATCGACGACGCAGGAAGAATGATCAATGACTATAAATATGTGTTTTTTTTAGATTCATGTTACAGAAAATTATGTTATCGTTTTGATGATAATGCGCTTTAATTTCATTTACTTGGTCAACAGAAAATGAGATCACATATAGTAATCGAACATGCACTACGTTTATGAAGAACTAATATAACGAGCTGCTTTTTGGTCTGTTAACAACATCGATGCATCGGTTTGGCAAACAGCAATTAACTCTACGATGTACACACTTGAAAACGAGATTACCCGCTACGTAGACTAGTTTAATGTAGAAGTTTGCAAGTTTATTTTAGAATAAAATTTCCCGTTTAAGTTTAACGCCACAACGCCTCTTCCTCGCCACTTAGCCCACTTACCATCCAAGCTAATTTTAAATTTTAATCCATTATATCCACTCCTGTGACATCGAAAAACATTGCATTGAAAAAAAACCTTGCATTGGAAAACTTTCACTTTCACACCGCGTATTGTTGATATATAATTAGAAATCAATGGATAATAAATGAACACCTTTATGAATAATTCATTTCTTTAAGGTACGAATTTTTCTTTGAGACACCAAGATTCGCATAATCAATAAGTCTGCTGTTCATAATGAAAACTTCCTAAGAATTATTTTACTTTAGATCGCACAATGACACGATCGATGATGCTTAAAAATTTTTCGGACTGCGGAAAGTTCTTGATTGTTATTGTTATCTTATTAATTATTATTCACCGATGTACTTCGTTGCCCAGGACTCAATTCTCCTCAGGTATGCGAAAATCACCAGAAAAGCCAGCTTTCATGGCACTCAGAGGAGTGAGTGAGACAAAGTTCAAATAGAGATGCACTTTTTGTCCTTGTGCGAGTCATCCTGATCCACTTTGGCCGGGCGTATCAATGCTACGCTCGCTCTCTGCCCGTAGTGTGTGAAAAGAACTTATTCACTGCCTGGAAAATATGAGCCTTATATTTGTCTGAGTGCATGCAAGCGTTCACCACGCATGCTAATCACGCGTCAAGCAGGCGCCTGGTGTAGGGCCAATAGCCTCCTCCTGTGACCCACTCCTGTGACCCGCTTATAGCCTCCTTCTGTGACCCGCTTATAGCCTCCTCCTGTGACCCACTCCTATGACCCGCTTTTTCTGAAGAGAAGAAAACACTCGTACGTTACTTCACTGCATCCAGCAGCACCTCTCCTGGCCGATGTGGTTCTTAGCATCAATGGGAGGCTTACTGTTGAATGTCACTTCTAATTGGAAGACGATTGGTTTTGTGCTGCTTTTAAATAGTGGTGATTATTGATATGCGAGAATAAATAATCATAAGTACTGTACTTAAATTAAGGTTGTACATGAACTTTGCTATTCAGGGTTCATCTTATCACAGTATAAATAAAGAGTGTAACTGAACGCAATCTGTTATGTTGGGCTGTGCCAGTATAGTGTTGGTCTGATTTTTGCTTGAATCTGAGTTAATAAGTAATTTAAACAAACTAAATCTTATTTCCATCGTTTCTTGTAACCAGCCAAACGATATCGGCATCCACACTACGCGTTAGTAATTTTATTTCATTGTTGAGTTTTCAGATGTGCATCCAGTAAATTTAGGAATAACTTTGATTATATTATTCACGACAGAAAATTGGTTAAATCAAAAATCCGAAACGATTAATCTTTTTTGAAAGAATCTTAATATTTGGTAGCCAAATTAGCAAAGACTGATGGAATCTCACGTTTCTTAAGCGCAACTTCTAATTGGAGATAAGATCTCGGCAGCGATCACTCGAGACATCGCAATCATGAATTCAAATTCGATTTATATTCGTTCTCAATTAATCAATTTGACTTCCATTCTTCCGTAACAGAAATCTTCCGTGATCGAGCGAAATCTGAAAATCTTGCGAAAGGTCGAAGTCGTGATCGAAGTTTTAACGAAGTGGAGCAATCGATCGAATGTCCGCCATCTACGTGACGCTTTGTTCTGCACCAGCTGTCGCTACGAGGGGCGGACAGAGTAGAGAACTGCCAGCTGCGTTAACAAATCGTTCAATAATCGAAAATTAACCTATGAATTTCCTTGGATTTTATTCGGAAATTTTCTTGAATTCTGCCGTCAATCATAATTAAATTTTAGATAGTTATAATATAATTAAATAGAGTTGCTCTTAAAATCTACGGGCACTGTAACAATTATCGATGTAGGAATTTGTTATAAAATATCGTAAATTTTTATTAGACTTTTTTACTGAAATTTTCGTATGTTGCCGTTTTTACCATCTTCATTTCATGAATCAAACATCATTTAATTAATTAATATTATTTTGATGAAATTATTATCTGCACAGTCATATTTATACCACTTCTTCACATATACAATTGCGACGATTAATATCTGCACTATTAGGTCACTATCACTTTCTAGGTTTCTGTAGCTAGGTTTTTATAGCGATAAATACTGATGTTATTGTTATCGCTACACACATATAAAATTTTTATCGACGTATACTTATCATAATGCTATTGCTATATACCTCTCAAAAAAATTTTTATATCATTAGTCTGCTTTAAATCGCAAGTTGATCAAGAATTGAAAGTAAAGAAAACCGGAAGCAAATTTACGACATCTTCATAAATAAAAGGAATTTTAAAAAATGCAAAGAAATATATATTTAAGTGGAAATGCAAATGATTGAAGATGTTGTGAATATGCTTAATTTTTCTTTACTTTTAAATTCTCGGTATCAGATTTTAAATTCTCGGTACGAAAAGAACATCCAGATACCCTGATAATGAGCGCTAATGAGACGCGGTGCCCGCGTTTGAAGCCGCGCACGAAGCAGCGTTCCTTTCTCCACCCGCGGCGACCCGTCGCAGCCCAGCAACTGGGCCTTGTAACCGCAGTCCTTGTTGCCTTGCAGCATCTGGGGGCTTGTTACGCCGCATGCCTTGCAGCAGCTGTGGGCTTGTAACGCTGCATGTCTTGTAGCATCTGTGGGCTTGTAACGCTGCATGCCTTGCAGCAGCTGTAGGCTTGTAGCGTGCACATCTGTGGGCTTGTAACACCGCATGTCTTGTAGCAGCTGTAGGCTTGTAACGCCGCATGCCTTGCAGCAGCTGTGGGCTTGTAACGCCGCATGTCTTGTAGCATGTTACTGTAACCAGACCAGCCTTGTAGCATATTACTGTAACCAGACCAGCCTAGTAGCATGTTACTGTAACCAGACAAGCCTTGTAGCGTGTTACTGTAACCAGACCAGTCTTGTAGCATGTTACTGTGACAAAGACCAGCCTAGTAGTATGTTACTATACCCAGACCAGCCTAGTAGCATGTAGAAGCGTTATGCCGTAGGCAATGCAGCATCAGAAGACTACCACGTACTGCACCTTTAGGAATCTGAGAACTTTCAGCCTCAGTATATTAGATGAAAGTAGAACTCATTTGTTAAACACGAGCGGGGATAATTGCGCCCACCTGTTCACACTGAACCTGCACACTTGTGACACCTGCTTACTTGTTTCATTTGCACAACTGCTGTAGTTCTCATATCACTTTAAACTTATTAATCCTGAACTAGATGACTCGTGTAACATTCACAATAAATAATTTTTATCTCTAATTTCTCGTCTCTAAATAATTTTTAGTCAATTTATTAGGTTATTTAACAAGAGTAGTCCAAGTATTCGAATCGCATTCTCGAAAAAATTGTATGCTCGAGCCGCCGTATTATAATTATGCATAAACATATTCATTAAACTGTGTTCAAAAGTACGGATTTTTATTTAGTGATTGGTAAGGTAATTATAAAGGAGTTTAATTCGATTAGTATTCAGATTAATTTTTAATTCATGATCATTCCCTTGACGCGATATGTTTTGTGTGTCTGGAAGATTTTTATAACCTGGAGAAGATCAAGCACCATTTATGGGAACCGTTAACCGGTTATGCCCCGGCGCCTGTTTGCACCCTGTACAGCCACCCGCAATACCAACGAGTCTATCAATTCCAGATTATTTTTAAACTGTGACGATGAAAGCCTTCTACCGGTGTCCAAAGCGCTCCCTATTATTTTATTCAGATTAAGATTGCCTTGGATAAGGATGAACAGGATGAATATTACGGATTTATTTATATGGGTATTGAGTTCAGGTTCTGACTGTACTTATTGGGTTAACTGAACCGTTGTGAACCAGCAGCCAGCTTGTCCACTGATTCGTAACGGTCTTTTGAATAAGTTGACCAGCAGCCAAGAACTATGCCTGACTATCAGTTGTTGTAATTTCAATCTGTTGATTATATAGCAGCCCTCAGAAGTGTCTGTTTATCAGGTCTTGCCAATTGAAACAATTGATGAACTGCTGTTTTTTATTGTTGTGATGTTCATAGTTTACATTTTTAATGACCTTATATGACAAGCCGTGCATTCTACGCACTCAGGTCATCGTTTTAAATTACGCTGCATGATCTCCGTGTTCCCCCCACGCAACTCTGACCGCAGGTCACCAATGCTTTCCCGACTTGTTCTAGTGCTCTATTGTCTGACCTGTTCTAGTCCGCTTTCGCCCGACATGTTATCTTGCGCTATCGCCCGACATGTTATCTTGATCTATCGCCTGACATGTTATCTTGATCTATCGCCTGACATGTTATCTTGATCTATCGCCCGACATGTTATCTTGCGCTATCGCCCGACATGTTATCTTGATCTATCGCCCGACATGTTATCTTGATCTATCGCCTGACATGTTATCTTGCGCTATCGCCCGACATGTTATCTTGATCTATCGCCCGACAAGTTATCTTGATCTATCGCCTGACATGCTATCTTGCTCTATCGCCTGATATGATATCTTGTTCTATCGCCTGACATGTTGTTATCTTGATCTATCGCCCGACATGTTATCTTGCTCTATCGCCCGACATGTTATCTTGCTCAATCGCCCGACATGTTATCTCAACATGTTATCTTGCTCTATTACCCGACATGTTATCTTGCTCTATCACTCGAACTGATCTAGTGCTCTATAACCCGGCCTGTTCTTTTGCGCTATAACTCGACCTGTTCTCGTGCGCTATCGCCCAACCTGTTCTCGTACTCAATCAAGATTCCAGTCGCGTACGACTGTTGTCCGCTCGTGTCGTGCTGTGGTCGCGACCACTCTTTTCTTCTGTGGTTCTTATTCACTTCTGCTCTTGTGAGAGCTCACCTGTGCTCGTGCGAGCGCTTTAGCTATATTAAACGCCTAGATTATTCGAAATTAGGTAAGTCCTTAATAGGTTGGGCTCTGAGAAGCGCTCAATATTTTACTCTAGCAAGTGATCAAGTCATACTCAAGTTAGTGTGTTCAGTAGGCCAGTTGGGTTGTGACGAGGATACTATTGTGTATTGGCATCTGCTCTATCTCGACCCTTTGTTCTTAAGAACATAATTGTTCATCATGTTCGCATAATTTTGGCGCAACAACAACAGCTCAACAAGAATTTTACGAGTTTCCTTTTAATTTCCCCGTCCATACCACGTTACGGGCCGCTTGTCGGTAATGGTTGATGGAACGCTTGTCAGTAAATCTGTAAGGCGAAGCTCACCATTAAAAACAAATTAGATCAGTACTCACTGCAGTGAGTGACAGACAGCGCATTTATCATGTCCGTCCGTCCGTCACGGACGGACGGAAGGACATGACAAGCTAATAGCGCCTTTTTTCCATAAATGAGAAAATGTGCTAAAAAGTAATTTAATTATAAATTCATCATGGAGCTCACTTCTCGAATCATTCCTTGAATTTCAGTACACGAGAGACTCATCTACCCTCTACACTATCGTAGTTCTTATTGAAGCAGAATAGAAAAAGCTAGATCTCCCTCTCACAAAATGTGCACTGAAGGGTGAAGGTATTTGCCACAACCATGTATACTTACGAGACGGAGGTCACGGTCTCTCCCAGAAACCGACGCATTGGTCAGACTTGCCTTCCACCTGTTGTAGAAGGTGAAAGTAACATTAATGTTCCTCTGTCTTTGGGGTGTGGCTTCCAGACGAGAGGTTCAACTGCAGGACTGGTATCGGTTAACTGGTCAACGGGATCTCATCGTGAAAATGCCGAGTTTATAGCATGCACTCTGGAATTGGTCAGTAATAATGGTGACATCTTCCAGTAAAAATGCTGAGTTTATAACATGCCATGAGGTTAATCAGGTTTACCTCAGTCTTGCGGTGAAGGTTAAATTGACAAAATGTCAGCACAATTCTCGTAAATAAGTACCTATATGTACCCTGGACGGTTTGAAAACAAAAAGATGGTCTATCAAGAATAATGTGAATTCGATTTGGCTTTCAGTAACATAAATGCTGTTAGATTTAGTTCACTAAATTCAACGCACTTTATCGCCTGTCTGAGCCTAAATATTTCTGAAGTCAACTTAAGAAATAAATTCGTTTTCTGTAGTAACTCGAAAGCCACGCGCATTGACTACTGACACTATACGAATTATTGGCAATAAGTTGTTGTAATGATCTTACGAAACGCTAGTTTTGAAGTCGATCATTGAATTTTGAATTGCACGTGCGTGCTTTTTCTTACGTCATTTCTCCTATTATAAATGCACAATGTCAGAAACTAGTTCATGGATATAGTAAAAAAGATTATTTAATCTTTAATCTAGCTATACAGAGGCTGTGTTCGTCGATTAAATCGCTTTATCAGTGAATTTCCACCGGTTCACTACTCTACGAACATCGAAAGGTGTTTCCTTTAAACATTTCAAAATGTTATTCCTGCAAATGAGTCAATAATTGTAAACTAACGCTACATTCACTTGATGAGTTCGCTATTCTGGTCATTATTTTAGCGCATTTCCTCATTTATGAAAAAAGGCGCTATTGTGCTCGCCATGTCCGTCTGTCTGTCTGTCCGTCCGTGACTTCACGTTTCCGTCGACGAGAAAATGCGCTCTCTGTCACTCACTGCAGTGAGTACTGAGTTATATTTTTTTATAACTGAAAAGTACAATTTTCTGCCTTCATTGAGGATGAGTTAAGTCAGGAGTGAGGAGACTAATATATGAACGCGTCGAGCTCCTGCACACAGAGAAATGTGTGAGGCGTTGTCCAAACAACGATGCGCTTTTTGCCATAATCTGTGTCATTCTGACCCACTTTGGCCTAGCAAAAATGTGTATCACAGCTAAGTAGCATGTGTGTCATCATTTGGACCCTGCTTTTTTTCTGAGTGTATCGCGACTATCTCGATCAAGCAGATGTTCTTGGCATGTCGAGGCAGTACCTCTTGGCAGGTACGATGTTCTTGGCATGTCGAGGCAGTACCTCTTGGCAGGTACGATGTTCTTGGCAGGTCAAGGCAAGGACCTCTTGGCAGTGTCTGTCCGTCCGTCCGTCTGTCTGTCCGTCCGTGACTTCACGTTTTCGTCGACGAGAAAATGCGCTCTCTGTCACTCACTGCAGTGAGTACTGATCGAGTAATATTTTTAATAACGGAAACGCACAATTTTCTGCCTTCATTTCGGGTGAGTGAAATTAGGAGTGAGGAGACTAATATATGAACGCGTCGAGCTCCTGCACACAGAGAAATGTGTGAGACGTTGTCCAAAAACGACGCATGTTTTGCATGAACTGTGTCATCCTGACCCACTTTGGCCTGGCAAAAATGCGTATCAGAGCTAAGTAGTAAGTGTGTCATCATTTGAACCCTGCCTATTTTTCTGCCAAGCTGCCTCGACTCGCTCGATCAAGCAGATGTTCTTGGCATGTCGAGGCAGGGGCCTCTTGGCAGGTACGATGTTCTTGGCATGTCGAGGCAGGGACCTCTTGGCAGGTACGATATTCTTGGCATGTCGAGTCAGGGACCTCTTGGCAGGTACGATGTTCTTGGCAGGTCGAGACAGGGACCTCTTGGCAGGCACCTTGACACTTCACAGGGCCAGCGTTTATAGTTCAACGCTTGACTGATCACGCTATTATTAAGGAACAATTTGCAGTACAACGAGTGACGGTTGGACGGGTGTGTTTTGAATTATTGATATAAAAAATTATGTCTGCTGCAGGATTACGAAATAAGAATAAATGTCGCTGGTTAATTATTTGCTTCATCAGTTTGCCGATGCTTATGTTGATGTGATTTAAATGTATTTATTCTTCAGTGAAACTTGCTGTTCAGGTGCAGGGAAATGGTCAATGTTATCATTGATTTCTGTTCGTTGCCAACGATATCACAGACTCATGCTAATATTTAATGGTGAAAAGTTATGAAAAAATGCTTGAATAAATGTTAAAATAATTAAGATATTTATTTTCTTCATGGACGTCATAGATGCCATTCTCAAGAANCTAGGCCAGCTGTGGCTAGGCCATCTGTGGCTATGCCAGCTGTGGCTAGACCATCTGTGGCTATGCCAGCTGTGGCTAGGCCAGTTGTGGCTAGGCCAGCTGTGGCTATGCCAGCTATATGGCTAGGTCAGCTGTGGCTATGCCAGCTGTGGCTAGGCCAGCTGTGTCTAGGCCAGCTGTGGCCATGCCAGCTGTGGCTATGTAAGCTGTGGCTAGGCCAGCTGTGGCTAGGCCAGCTGCGGCTAGGCCAGCTGTGGCTATGCCAGCTGTGGCTAGGCCAGCTGTGGCTTGCTAACTTGTCCAAAATTCCACGTTTTTCCTCGGCATTGCAGCGAAATGGTATTCAATGCCCACTTGCATTCTAAATATTTATCAACTTGCATTTATATTTTTGATAGCTACTCAGAATTGAAACATTTTCACCTTTTTTCACCTGATTAATGACATGGAATTCTATTCATTAACCAGAGAAATTTTATACATATTTTAAAGCACAATGCGATATGATGTTCTATAACAATATATGATATCATATCTAATTTGTATAATAGTAAGATACTAATATATAATATACTAATAAAATATAATTTGAGCAGCGGTGCCCAAGATGTCAATGGCAGAGCCGGTGTTCGGCGACCGTATCGCTCCCCTGCAAAAATCTCGCTTCCGACGAGCGCTGACTTCTCACGCCCAGACACCCGTATTTCTTCCCACCGTCACACGGGGCCCAGACAGCAACTCTAACTTACACCGAAGATTTTCTTCAGTGGAGTTGAAATTCCCCCCAAACGCGACGCTTGCTCGCTACGGAGCGCCGCGTATGGCTCTGCCAGTTGAAGAGCCTTTCCCTTTGGAGGTGAGACTGTGCTCTGCGTCAGAGACTATGATGACTTATTTACAGAGACGTTGGTAGTGGAGACTGCATGCTCTTCGAGTATAAGCAATGATACTTGTGCCTGAGACAGTGATGCGCTACGAGCAGAGATGCCTTCAAAAGAGACTGCAAGACTCTATAGACTGTGATATGGTTGCTAGAGACTGCGATGCTCTGTAAGCAATGATCCTGGTGACAGAGACAGGGATGTGCTATGAGAGAGATGCTGTCAAAAGAGACTGCAAGACTCTATAGGCTGTAATATTGTTACTAGAGACTGCGATGCCCTATAACTTAAGCAATTATCCTGGTGACAGAGACAGTGATGTGCAATGAAAGAGATGCTGTCAAAAGAGACTGCAAGACTCTTTAGGCCCTGTATGGTTGCTAGAGAATGCAATGCGCTATAAGCAATGATCCTAGTGCCAGAGGCAGTGTTAATTAAGATATAGGAAGTGAAGTTGTTAACAGAGACTGCGATGCTCTAGAAGCAGAGGCTTCGCGACAAAGACTTCTTGCTTTAAGCAATAAATAAAGCCTAATAAAAATTCAATGAATAATTTTCGTTGTATTGAATTTAATTCTGTATCAAGGGACTAAACGTAACATTTAATAATAATGATGTGTAATAATATGTAAAGCCTAAAACATTTATGTAGATTTATATATGGTTTAAATGTAGCGAATCATTCTATTCATTATAACCGAAATACTATTCATGCGAATAGTAATTAATTCATTATATTGAATTATAATTCACTATAATTTTAATGAATTTTAATATAATTTGGCAATTCTTTATGAATTATAATTTATTGTAATTTTAATGACTTCTAAAATAACTTTATAATTCTTCAATGAATTATACATTATAATTTTAATGAATTATAATTTATTATAATTATAATAAATTAAATGAGACGCTACATTTGCACATTGTAATTTTAATGAATTCATTAATGAATTATAATTCATTATAATTATAAATACATTTATGTATATATTCTTCTACTTTTATAACGCTCACTCTCTTACGCAGCTCACCGAAGAGTTGCTACTGCACATCTCGGGCAACCGCGTCAAGAGAGACAAGTCGTCCATGGCTTTCTGGCAACCACGGGACAAAAGCTGTACCATCCTGGGTGTTAAATACAACCTGGGGGAGGTTGTGGGTGAGGCTGCGTGCTGTGTGGGGGAAATTATGTACAACCTGGGGGAGGTTGTGGGTGAGACTGCGTGCTGTGTGGGGGAAATTACATGCAACCTGGGGGAGGTTGTGGGTGAGACTGCTGCTGTGTGGGGGAACTTACTTGCAACCTGTGGGAGGTTGTGGGTGAGAATTCAAACTTAATTAATTATTAAGGATCTTTGAGTGGACATTGTATGTCTCCAATCAGGATTGCATACGAAATTTCGGTTTATTTAGACTTTATTTCCAGAGCGCAGCCTCGTGTACTGAATAGTCTGAAGGAAGTGAATGGTAGATGAGACTAGATTAATATATCATTTATGAAAAAAGCGGTAGCGGATAAGATAAGATAAATAAAGGAGCAATACAGTGAGGATAAATAGTGAAAATAATCTTGATTAAAACGGTGATAGATTACGTTAGATGGTAAAGCTTTTTGATGCGTTTATAATAAAGTAAGTAATAACAGGCTTCATGATGTGCAAAACATAGACATTTGCATTTGATTTGCAAAAAAGTAGACGTACCCACATTGTACTCTGTAGATGTACTCACAGGAGTAAGATGTACCTACTCGCAACTCACAATGTTTGTGAGTTGCGCACTCACTCTGTTTGTGCCCACATTTTTTAGTGGCGCATTCTCTGCAGTCAAGACTTTGTACATTTAATGTACATATAGCACGACATTTTTTGTTTATATACCAGTAAACATGTGCATGCATGAGCTCTAAAGAACCAACATTAAGCCAAGTTCCAACTTGAGACTTGCCCCGCACCCATGTTTGTCATCGTTGAATATAACAAGTCATCAACCTGGGGGAGGTTGTGGGTGAGACTGCGTGCTGTGTGGGGGAAATTATGTACAACCTGGGGGAGGTTGTGGGTGAGGCTGCGTGCTGTGTGGGGGAAATTATGTACAACCTGGGGCAGGTTGTGGGTGAGGCTGCGTGCTGTGTGGGGGAAATTACATGCAACCTGGGGGAGGTTGTGAGTGAGACTGCGTGCTGTGTGGGGGAAATTACATGCAACCTGGGGCAGGTTGTGGGTGAGACTGCGTGCTGTGTGGGGGAAATTATGTACAACCTGGGGGAAGTTGTGGGTGAGACTGCGTGCTTTATGGGGGAAATTATGTACAACCTGGGGGAGGTTGTGGCTGAGACTGCGTGCTGTGTGGGGGAAATTATGTACAACCTGGGGGAGGTTGTGGGTGAGACTGCGTGCTGTGTGTGGGAAATTATGTACAACCTGGGGGAGGTTGTGGGTGAGACTGCGTGCTGTGTGGGGGAAATTACATACAACCTGGGGGAGGTTGTGGGTGAGACTGCGTGCTGTGTGGGGGAAATTACGTACAACCTGGGGGAGGTTGTGGGTGAGACTGCGTGCTGTGTGGGGGAAATTACATA
>NW_025938599.1:0-3222 GCF_000764305.2 Hyalella azteca | reverse complement strand
ATAATTTAATTATTATTAGACACTCAGCCGGCTACAGGTCCTCACAATAATTTAATTATTATTAGACACTCAGCCGGCTACTGGTCCTCACAATAATTTAATTATTATTAGACACTCAGCCGGCTACAGGTCCTCACAATAATTTAAATATTATTAGACACTCAGCCGGCTACAGGTCCTTACAATAAATAATTTAATATAAGACACTCAGCCGGCTACAGGTCCTTACAATAATTTAATAATTAATTTGTCATAAGACAGTCAACCGGCTCCAGGTCCCGACAACAACTTCAGAGATTACAATAAAACAATTAAATAATTTGCGGCTATTGATATATTTTTGTTGATACATATTTTCCCCAGTAATATGAATATCTCAGTTAGAGGAGGAATGCACGTCCTAGACAGACATTTTATGCCTCAAGAAACTATTTCTTTAACTCCGCCATCAAGTAAATAATTATTGCCGTTTAGATTATTATAGAAGAAATTTCTGATAAAAATTGTCTCCATTTAAATATCTTCTTCAAAAGGATGTAGCCATTGACAATATATTATCCATTATATTCGTATTAATCTAAATTTGATCATTGACGTTTTAATTGATAAAGAATATATGGGAGGGTACAATATTTTACAAACAGCAGTCGTTATAAATTCCAAGAAGCATAATCAGCATTATTTGAATGACTGAGTTTATATAAAAAAATGAATAAAAATCCACATTCATCAACTGATATGTTCACCATTCCGATGCTTAGATCGTCGGAATGATGCACAATGAATTACAAAACCTCATCCATGTGGCTGGTCATTTCGATATAGGGCAATGCTAATTAAGTCATTAAAAAAGACGACTATTTCATTATAATATTGAATGCAATTATAATAAACATATCGATGCCAATAGTAATTAAAAGTATTTATTTATTTGTTTTAAATTCGCAGGTACAACAACACGAACAGAACGTCCTCTACCAGGTCTCCAACCTGCCGCCTCCCCATCCTCTCTACAACATCAGAAACCAAGTCATGCCTGGCAACGCCTTATAGAGGAGCCAAGTCATGCCTGGCAACGCCTTATAGAGGAGCCAAGTCATGCCTGGCAACGCCTTATAGAGGAGCCAAGTCATGCCTGGCAACGCCTTATAGAGGAGCCAAGTCATGCCTGGCAACGCCTTATAGACGGACTTAAAGTCATGCCAAGGCACTAAGAATGTCTCTTGACAAAAATATATTCGTTTGGCCCGAGTCTTAGTCCCGGTTTTATAGATTCATGCAGCCAGCATTGCATTATATGATACAAGAGTCGTGTTGGGTAATGGCCTGCGGTCTGTCACCCACATTTTATGAGCTGTATAAAGTGCATAATAGTCATTTTTATGATAAGCATATGTTTGTTCTGTTTTATTAACGATATGTCTCAATGAATATGCATTAAAACAGAATTTCATTAACAATTTCTTCTTGTGTTAACCGCTGAAAATTTATGTAAGCTCTGATTGTTATATTTTTTTCGCTTGTTATCATGGAAAATTCCAGGGGTAATTTAGCTTTCCGAGCAATATTCTGCCTTAATTGTTCTTCATGTTTACTTTTTAACAAACAAGTTGTGCTTTTTGTCAACCGGCCGGTTATAAAAAAGTATTAAAAAGCTGGCTCTCTTGAAATTGCATTCGATTGTTGATTCATTTACTGTAAAAATCGTGAAAATATCGTTTCGATAATGAGTTAATTTATAGACGTTTCCCAATTAAATTTTACCTCACTATAGAAAATAGTTTTTGCCCATAATATTATTTTACATAACTCTCTTTTTTGGACTATTATTTGCAATTAATTTTGGTTCGATTTGATTAGCGTAAATCGAGTTGTTATAACGTTTAAGCTGACGTAAACCCTTATAAGGCAGAACCTGTGATACTTCTAGCAATTTTTTTCCTAATTAAAAGTTTACTCAATTTAAAAACTTCGATGTCTGTTTTCTAGTTTTGAGATACTCGCTTGTAGCCTCATTCTCGTGGACAAATGATTAACCTACTTGCCTTTGAGCTTTCAGCAACGGTGATGGTTACTTTTCATTTAAACGCGGCTCACTTCTAGCAGATTTTTGTATGGTGAAAAAATTTGCCGAGGCGTGAGTAGATCAAAGAGTTCCTGATTGAAAAGGCTAATGTGCTCTAGGCAATTTCCTACACGAGTATTTCCTATGAGTAAGTACTAGGAAAATTGAGTGGAAAATTATGAGTATTTCCGTTTTCCAATATGAGTATTTTAATTTCAGCTAACTGTCTTCAATGCCATTATCGTGCTCTTAAAATTTATTGTACTGGAATGCATTTTTGTAAACTTTCTAAGAACCGTAAAGTCTAGATCTTATACATCTACGCTGGTGAAAACATTATTTTGTTAAATTTGGTATTGCTGTGACGATTTGTTATGGTAAATACAAGTAAGTTACACGGAGTTTCTGCTCACAGTACATTTAGGTCAATATGGTACATTTCAGTTAATTTATTACTTGTGCTGAATTTAGAATTACCATCGCGTATTATAGCAGCTGAAATAAGTTGAAATTAATTGCAAGAAATTCCTGTTAAAAGCTGCGAATATTTTCACTACTCTTGGTGTTTTTGCGACGAACTTTACTCAGGTTCTGCATTGCTTCCTGCCTGCTCCTCTCGCCCCCAACCGGCTCCAGGTCCTGACGATAATTTAATTATTATTAATATTAATGTAAGACACTCAACCAGCTCCAGGTCCTTAAAATAATTTATTTATTATTAATTTGACAACTGACACACAACCGGCTCCAGGTCCTGACGATAATTTAATTATTATTAATTTGACAACTGACACACAACCGGTTTCAGGTCCTTACAATTATTTAATCATTATTATTAATTTATTATAAGACGCTCAGCCTGGTACAGGTCCTTACTATGATTTAATTATTATTATTGATTTTACAACCGACACTCAACCGGCTCCAGGTCCTTACAATAATTTATTTAATTATTATTAATTTAATATAAGACACTCAACCGGCTCCAGGTCCCGACAATAACTTCACTAAAATGATTATTAATTTTGCATCCGAAACTCATTCCACTCCAAGTCCCGACAACAAATTCAGAGATTACAATAATGCAATTAAATAATTTGCGGCTATTGATAGATTTTAGTTGATACATATTTTCCCCAGTAATATGAATATCTCAG
>NW_025938598.1:0-382 GCF_000764305.2 Hyalella azteca | reverse complement strand
TATGACTCATGACACATGAGATGACTCATGAGTTGTGTAACTTTGTTCCTTCAAGATCAAGTTTCAATCGTTCAACTTTTATGTTACTTTATTAAATTACTATGTACCGTGAAGGCTGACTCTGACAGCCAGCCTTCTATGGCACACAGTATGACAGTATTATTATATAATAGAAGTGATCTGTTTCAAAAAAGAAATGAACTGCTGTGTTCACAGTTCAAGTTCAACCACAAGTCCACAACCATAGTGGCAAATCCAAATCAGAGATTTTTTAAATTACGTATAGTTCATTTACTTGATTTACTTCTTTCCTCATTTACTTGAGATTTAAAGCAAAATCTTGAATATGATAATGGTATGGTGGTACTGGTATGAGTGGTAT
>NW_025938597.1:0-1177 GCF_000764305.2 Hyalella azteca | reverse complement strand
GAACTGACGTGGTTGGAGTTTATGAGATGAACCGATTTTTATAGATTTTGTTCAGTAGTATTTATTAACAAATTTGATGTGGTCCTTCGAAAATCTACTTGTTGCTATTGATACCACGTTATTCTCTTTCCAGAAACTGCATTAGTCGTTTAATATTTGGGTAAATAAATATAAATTTCATAAAGAGCTGCCAAAAATTACGGTCTTGACGAATAATAGACATGAGTAGTTTGGGTTTTCGTGGAATTAAGGCCCAAAATTGTGGGCCTTTATAAAGCCTTGGGATACATTGAGCTGATGAAATTTGGACGATTGTGATTGAAGTTTCGTTCTCCAGCAAAAATTAATTATTTGCCAATTAAAGATACATAGGACAACTCGAATTGACTGATAATTTATCCAAAGGGGAAAATATGTGCACGTACGCCTTTCCAACTAATTCTGAAGGACGTAATACAGTTTCAATCATGTTTTTTTATAGACAGTATAGAGACAATTCCCGAATAATATCTGACGACCTTGAATGAGCCATTCTTCTTTAAACATTTATCAATGCTCGTCAGCGTTAACACGACTGCGATTAAGTGTAACGGTACATTTTTTGAAGTATCAACCTACGCGGCTTGAAATTTAACGTTTAGGTTTACGTCCCCTCGGGCAAATTTGAAATTGAGCCACGGTTTTGTTAAAGCTTTACTAAAGACAATGTTTAATGCCTTAAAGCAATCATTCGCGCGAAATCAAATCACGGTAGGGAATTTTCCTCTTTTGCAATAATTTTTTAATACATTCCGTAGTTTTCATATCGGAATAACTGTATTCGCCGGATCTCTCATATCCTCAACATGCCTCCCGCTCAAAATAATTTTATATTAGAGTCAATTGACTTACGATTAATTCAAATAAAACTTAAGCAGCACATAAAAAGAAGGAATTGATCGGATTATGCTCTCAATAAATTTAGTATTTAGCAGACTTCAATATATATGCAGACTTTGATCTCCTCGAATTAGTGTTAGGTTTTGGGATAATTTTTCTGTCATGTCACCGAGCGCCGAGGCAAGACCAATTCAAAATCTGGGTTGTTCATCAACGCTGGCAACGTTCACAAGAACGTTTGAATGGTGAGCGATCTCAACATGTAGAACGCCAGAATGACAGTAAATGTCTCCCGAGG
>NW_025938596.1:0-947 GCF_000764305.2 Hyalella azteca | reverse complement strand
ATGTTGCCACACTCCAAAATACTCCAAAATGATAATAGATCCTTTTAATAGATGTTGCCACACTCCAAATAATAATAGATCATTTTAATAGATGTTGCCACACTCTAAAATTATAATAGATCCTTTAAATAGATGTTGCCACACTCCAAAATAATTATAATAGATCCTTTAAATAGATGTTGCCACACTCCAAATAAAAATAGTCTTTTCTAATAGATGTTTTCCGCACTCAAAAATGAAAATAGATCTTTTTAATAATGTTGCAACTCTCCAAAATACTCCAAAATAATAGATCTTTTTAATAGATGTTGCCACACTCCAAAATAATAATAGATCCTTTAAATAGATGTTGCCACACTCCAAAATAAAAATAGATCCTTTCTAATAGACGTTTGCCACACTCAAAAATGAAAATAGATCCTTTTTAATAGATGTTGCCACACTCCAAAATACTCCAAAATAATAATAGAGCCTTTTAATAGATGTTGCTACACTCCAAAATAACAATAGATTCTTTTAATAGATGTTGCCACAATCCAAATAATAATAGATCCTTTAAATAGATGTTGCCACACTCCAAAATAACAATAGATTCTTTAAATAGATGTTGCCACAATCCAAATAATAATAGATCCTTTAAATAGATGTTGCTACACTCCAAAATAACAATAGATTCTTTTAATAGATGTTGCCACAATCCAAATAATAATAGATCCTTTAAATAGATGTTGCTACACTCCAAAATAACAATAGATTCTTTTAATAGATGTTGCCACAATCCAAATAATAATAGATCCTTTAAATAGATGTTGACACACTCCAAAATTATAATATATCCTTTAAATAGATGTTGCCACACTCTAAAGTAATAATAGATCCTTTAAATAGATGTTGCCACACTCCAAAATTATAATATATCCTTTAAATAGATGTTGCCACACTCTAAA
>NW_025938595.1:0-902 GCF_000764305.2 Hyalella azteca | reverse complement strand
AATAGACTGTTGCCGAGGAAATGCATTTATAGAGTATATTAATATGAGAGTTTAATGTCATTACGGCTTCATCAGGGAGGAAAAATAATATAGTCTTCACACTTAAATTTCTGCAGATATATAAACGTAATGATAATGATGGGAGACCTCATTTTTTATGTGAAAAATGGAGTTGGCCCTGAAATTTTAATTAATGGGCGAAGCCTTTTGTAAATAAATTGGTTTGATCACGATACGCGCCCTAATTTTTGCCGAAGTTCCTTTGTATGGATTTTATTTCAATTACCTAATAAAATATATACCGTCCAATTTATATTATTGGCCTGCAAATAAAATTTCTTCCAGTAAAAATGTTTTTTGAATAAATGAATTTGATTAATCACATTACACCGGAAAATAGTACCCGTTTGGGAATTGAACAAAAGGAAATAAATATTAACAAATGTAAACATGTTTATTGAATAGAACATGTATTACACTACTTCTCTACATAATCTACGAAACTCAAGGACTTCGTGGCAGGGACAAAGTTTCAAAATGACGAAGAACTGAAAAGAACACGTGACTGCGTATCTCAATACACTGGCGGCCAGGAATAATGACACTGATACAAAAACTTGTGACACGATACGACAAATGCTTAAATTTGTCCGAGGATTATGTAGAGAAGTAGTGTAATACATGTTCTTTTCAATAAACATGTCTTCGTTTGTTAATATTTACTTCCTTTTGTTCAATTCCCAAACGGGTATTGTACTTTCCGGATGCCCCTCGTATAAGGAGCTAAATTATTCGACGGCAAAATTGTATTTCACCAACCAGTTAACCCGTCATCACCTACCGGCCACCTGCCTCTGGCGCCGCTGGTAGCTGGTGTGGTGGTAGCGGTGGTATCACTGCTA
>NW_025938594.1:0-818 GCF_000764305.2 Hyalella azteca | reverse complement strand
GATACAGTATATCAAAGCAAGGCATTGAATATTAATATGTGTGACACTGCTGACAATAAGCTATTATTGGAAAATTTTATATGCCTGGAATGACGTCGCCGCTTTGTGTTTTGGGTGCCTGCTCGGCTTGTCCGTCTTTATGTGATACACAATTTATGCAACCAGGAAGGATTTAGATGAACAAATATTAACATAAGACATTTTTTTTATTTCTTTGTTTGCTGCTGAAATATTGGTAGAAGTTACTGGTATAACCATGAAGGCGGGTGTCCCTGCACACTACGCAGCTTTCCGTCCTTTTCCTTTCCTCACTCTGTATTCGCTGCCCTCTATGTCGTCGACATCATAATATAAATTTCTGCTGGTTTCGAATATATAATTGAATACTTTTGTACTCATAGGTTATCTGCCCAGCATGATTAACTATCCGTAATTCCGTCGCCAGTTAACTCCCATGGTTGAACTAGTATAAGGTTGACCCATCAGAAGCCCATTTTTGCGGATGTAGTTCGGTGTTCGCCTGTGACGTCACTGTTCTCAGTGACGTCACGGGCATTAACCATTCACCGAACTGCGATGAAACTAGTCAACCAATCCGTCATGGGAATGATGGGTTTGTTTACGTTTCTCGATCTCAGTGACGTAACAAGAAAGCTGAACTGAAAGACGACACTTCTCGTCGGTCAACCTTCTATAGTTCAACCATGGTTAACTCCGTAGCACCCATTGAAGGTGTGCACTGATGACGAGAACCAGGGCACAATGAAGCGTCATGTAATGTGTCATGAGGTACCGATTATTATACTTATCAGTTTTAT
>NW_025938593.1:0-325 GCF_000764305.2 Hyalella azteca | reverse complement strand
AATAACAGACAATAAGTTATAGAGAATAGCATGCCTATTTCTTGGTATTGCTCATTAAACATAGTTCCATTTTAAGTCCTATAAGTAGACTAGCAAAGTACAATCATATCATGGGATAGGCTACCACTGTTTATTTAAAAAAATTGTCCCTTGTTTATAAATTATTTAGTTGTGCACTAGTCTGGAAAAGTCCTATTTTTGTCTGAAATATCGCGGCTCTAATATCATATAATCAGTGTGGAAATCCAGAGGGGTAATATATTAACTGGTAAACATAGCAATTTGGAAAGCAGGACCCAAAAATCTGGAACGTCCAGCACACTTC
>NW_025938592.1:3437-4251 GCF_000764305.2 Hyalella azteca | reverse complement strand
AAAAATATTATTGATTTTTCAGTTAAAATATTCTGTATGCGTATAACTGCGTAAATATTCTGTATACGTATAACACCGTAAATATTCTTTTTTATGTATAACACCTTGAATATTCTGTACACGTATAACTGCATATATATTCTGTTTAAAAGCAAAACTGCGTATATATTCTGTATTATTCACAGCTGGGCGTGGTATCATGAGAACCTTCGTTACCAACGAGGGTTAATGGGGTCAGTGATAAGGTTAGTTATGTTAATAATTAGGTTAATAATTAGGTCAATAATTAGGTTAACAATCAGATTAATATTTAGGTTAACAATCAGGTTAATATTTAGGTTAATTATTAGGTTAACAGTTAGGTTAATAAGTAGGTTAATAACTAGCTTAATAATTAGCTTAATAGTTTGGTTAATAATTGGTATAATATTTAGGCTAACAATTGGGTTGATAATTAGGTTAATAATTTGGGTAATAATTAGAGTATTAATTAGGTTAATAATTAGGTCAATAATTAGGTTAACAATTAGGTTACTAATCAGGTTAAAAATTAGGTAAATAATTGGGTTAATAATTAAGTTATTAATTGTGAATAATTAGAGTAGTAATTAGGTTAACAATTAGGTTAACAGTCAGGTTAATATTTAGGTTGATAATTAGGTTAATAATTATGTTAATAATTACTGATGAAAAGCGTGTTGAATCTCTCTCAGCCAATATTGACGTCCATAACTCGTATTGACGTCCATAACTCGTATTGACGTCCATAACTCGTAGTGACGTCCATAACTCGTACTGACGTCCATAACTCGTA
>NW_025938592.1:1494-2611 GCF_000764305.2 Hyalella azteca | reverse complement strand
GCGAACAGCGGGAACACTGAACAGCGAACAGTGTAAGCATAGGACTGGCTGGCGAACAGCGGGAACACTGAACAGCGAACAGTGTAAGCATAGGACTGGCTGGCGAACAGCGGGAACACTGAACAGCGAACAGTGTAAGCATAGGACTGGCTGGCGAACAGCGGGAACACTGAACAGTGTACGCTTGGGTGTAGGAACAGGGCGAACACTGAACAGTGTGCACAGGCATCAATGATATATGTTGACGTTGCATCGTTAGGGAAGGTTTGGAATTGATCAAAATTATACTTCAAATGATAAAGGAAAAATAAATTATATATAGCTTTACAATCCTCTTGCCAAATGAAGGATGAAGGATTCGTCCACCTAGAATCCGTTATAAGTTTCATACATGTATACGTCATCAAGTAATATCCAATCCATCTCACTGGATTGTCTACAGCGTGAGGACAATCAAGAGGAGATTATGCGTAGATTGCCGTGGTAGCAAAAAAAAAAAATAGATTTTTACGTCGTCTCGTAATCTTAGAGCAGTCTTGCCAGTCTTGTCATTGCCTCATCACGATTCAGTAGCTGTCATACATTCATGTGAGTAATAGGAAGTTCATAGGAAATTATGTTAGACCACTGATCGTTAGACCTGATCGTTAGACCTGATCGTTAGACCGCTGCGTGATGACGAACATCACAAATGGTTAGTTACATCAGTGAAAAGCAGAGTCACTATAATGGCTCGACCACTTATCGTGAAGAAAACAAATCGTGAGGTCACTGATGTTTAAACAACCAATGGTTAGAACAATGATGGTGAAGGATCAGTACTGGTTGGACAACCGATAGCAAAGGACCAATAATAATTAGAGTACTAATGGTGAAGGAGCACTAGCGTGAAAGGAAAGGTGCCCAGCGCAAGAATGTAACACTGCCAAGGCTCCTCAGGCTCCGGCCCTACAATAGAGTTGCGCTTCTCATATGCATTTAACTGTAGCTTACATGACACACGAGCCGCCACTCAGCAGACACTGTATTGTTAAAAAAACGGTCCCACTGGCCTTCTAGTGGCCGGTCGCCCCGTGAAAATAAACTGTTTCGCCGTTTTTATCAGACGTTTTACGGA
>NW_025938592.1:0-356 GCF_000764305.2 Hyalella azteca | reverse complement strand
TCGCTAGACTGCTTGGACGCGAGGTAAAGTCGGCAACAACGGCCTAGATTTGCGCGTTTGCGAACGTCTCTGCGGCGAACGGCCGCAATGACTGCGAGAATTTCGAACTGGGCTTCGAGTTCCTGAAAACAAAATAAATATATTCGAAATACATTGATTGTATTAGCGTCTCCTATGTCTACAGCTGCAGATTGTACCAAAATCTAATTTTCCTCATAATGTATCCTAACTAACCTCCTAGTTCTTGCTATTACTGACCTCTTAGTTCTTGTTATAACTAACCTCTTAGTACTTGTTATAACTAACCTCTTAGTTCATGTTATAACTAACCTCTTAGTTCTTCTTATAACTAACCT
>NW_025938591.1:0-280 GCF_000764305.2 Hyalella azteca | reverse complement strand
CCTGCTCCCCCAGCAGCCACCTGCTCCCCCAGCAGCCACCTGCTCCCCCAGCAGCCACCTGCTCCCCCAGCGCCGCTACGTCAACTCCAGACCCCAACTTCTGACGCCGGACAAAGGGTGAAGTTCAGAAGAAAACTTTTCGTTTCTCTCATAAAAATTTGTATTAGACGCACAAAAAACAGCTAAGCAACTATGTTGAGAATAAACTATGGTGCAACAATGTAATGACGCAGTAGTGATGCAGTAACGATGTAATGACGCAGTAGTGATGCAGTAACGA
>NW_025938590.1:0-1068 GCF_000764305.2 Hyalella azteca | reverse complement strand
GCGTCCTCCTTCACTTGCTTGAATCCTGCAATAAACCTGCGCGCTTGTGTCGTATTGTGTTCAATGAAAAGGAAAGCCGTTACAGGCAATGATCGCTGGCCCGGTGAATTCGACAACGAAATATTTCAGTCTAGGCTCAAAGTTTTCTTGGAGGTGAATATGGTTGGAAAAGAAAACTAATTCATTGACTAACTAAAGAAGATATCAGACTGGTCGTTCGGATCGTTATGGGTCGTTCAACGCAATCTTCTGCGATAAAATTGCGTAAATTAATACTAGATTTACAGAGAAATTAATCTTTGAGAACATTTAAATTTCATACCCATCTCAAAGACATGGCCATGAAATCGTTATCGATAAAAATCAGACACAAAAGTTTTGGAAGCTGCAAAGGTTGAGTAAAGATTTTGACGCTGCGGTGGAGAAAGCTTCCTCGCGCTGCTTCTCAACGTCTGTCCTTGCTTCCCGCGAGTGATGAGGTGCAACTTTCAGGTACGAACGACAGTGACATCATTGATCTTGTTGCTGTAACCCAGTGGTTCCCAAAGTGAGCGATGTCGCCCCCCTAGGGGCGGTGAGAAGATTTTGGGGGGCGGTAAGGAAGAAGAGGGCGGTAGGGGGGGCGACAGTCTGAAGTCAATGTCAGAAGTTCCAACGTTTGTTTGACGATTTGTACACAACACGTGCAGCCCATGACTCCCCGCGATTTTTTTTGCACCCAGATCTGTTTTTTTTTAACCACTCCTGGGTTTACGTCTCGGACAAATTAACGGCCGGACTCGCGGCCGGTCTCACGGCCAATTTCCAAATTCAATAATCAAGGTATATCGCTCAAACTAATAAACTTAACGATGAAACTTGGTACATGTATTCATTAGGACCTAACGGTAATCTTTAGCTCGTGAATTTTTTTTTTTATTTTACCTTCATTTGTTTTGCCATAGTTATATGCAATACGGGCCGAAATTCGAAAAGTTTCGAAATTCGAAACTTCTCCCAAACTATTGAACAGATTCGAACGAAATTCTGAATTTACAGTCATAACTACCAAACGGTAATGTTTAGCTC
>NW_025938589.1:0-346 GCF_000764305.2 Hyalella azteca | reverse complement strand
TAATTAATAATAAAAATTTAGGGGAAATAATTAAAAATTTTAATAATAGCTTAAAAATTCAAATTGATACCTTAAAAAATTTAAAATCAGATAGTTCTTATGAATCAAAAATTATTGCTCTAACAGAAAAAAAAGTAGAGTTAAATAATTTTCAAATTCGTATTGCTGATGATATGGCTTGTAGTACTTCAGTGATTGATGTCCCAGGCTTTTTTGAGGAAAATATATCTTCCAGAAGTCGAAAGGCAATAGCTCTTGAAATGGAGAGTTATGCTGTAGCTAGAGCCTGTACATTGTCCTTATTAAATGTTAAATGTTTGATTATTAAGTCAGTTATGGATAAGAC
>NW_025938588.1:0-35180 GCF_000764305.2 Hyalella azteca | reverse complement strand
TCTCTCGACCACTGCATGGTCGCAACTGAACTGAGTGGACGAAAAACTTCATAGCCCGCGCACCATATTGCGCATGGCGCCACCTTCCTAGGACTAATGGCCGCCACGTGGCGCGCAATTCAAATAAGTAAGTTCCCGCGCCGCACCCTGTACTTCTCAAGGTGCTGACCTGAGGCTTCGTCGAATTTCTGGAGTGTGGGTGCCTTTCGACTATCGAGCTTCTTGAGCATCTGCTGCCAGGTATCAAAGTCTGGACTAGGTGCACCTTCTCGACGGGAACGGCGACATACTCTCCTCTTCAGCGAAATTTCATGAGAACTCTCATCACTATCAGAAGAGCTACTATCCATACCTGTAGCAATCGTAGAAATAGTCGAAACATCGCTCCCTGCTGCAGACATTGACACTCGGACATCCTCCTTGACAATGCGACGTTTCGGGATTGCTCCCGTGGCGTGAGCGACGGGTGTAGGTGCGGTGACAACAGAGGAGGAATCAATAAAAAAACCTGACCATTTCTTCTTAAAATCGCTTAATTGAACAGAACTCCGTGGTGAAAGGTTGCTATGACGGGCCTTCAGGTTGTCAAGAAATGTGCTCAAATATACAAGGTTTTCATTAATAAAATCATCTTGCTCTTGCTGAGACACTGGTGGTTCCACATTCACATTGGCCTCTGCCACTGGTGGAGAAACTTCCACATTCACATTGGCCACTGCCATGATAAGCTGGCAGATGGAACTAATCAAAGCAGGAAAGGCACATATAAAGCACAAAGTTACACGACACTGTCACTTTTAGGTCACGGCACCATTATGCTGGGGGACTACTTCATAATCACTTAAACTCAATACGGCCGTGAAAGGTTCAGTTAAGATAGAACACTGAGTATTCACACTGTATTTATTAAAACAAATCTGTACACTTGCGTTGTGCCCTTGTAGTCCTTACCAGCTAAAGTCTAACACATGAATGACTAAAATCCTGCAAGTATACAAAACCTAAATTGCGGAACTAAAAGTCTGAATGAAAATGGAAAATTGTTGCTAAAAATATCAATAAATTTATACTATTCCCTAACACCACAATTGCATATTTTTCGTTTAAAAATTATAAAACAACTCTTTACAGTTAAAAATAAGAAAAATGTAATAAAAATATGACATTCATTCACTTATTAACAACTCAAAAAATCATATCCTTAACTTGAAAAAAATATACTCTTGGCTTAAAAAATCTATTACTGACGTGAAGAAAATTATTTCATTGACATAAAAATATATATCCTTGAATTGGAAAATATATCATTGCTATAAAAAATTCGTCCTTGACATGAAAAAATGTATCCTTGACTAGAAAAAATATATTTAGTTGATCAGAAAAAAAATCGTTTCAGTTTCGTCCATAATCCAGTTATTATGTGCAGAGAATTCGTACCTAATCGTGATTTCAGCCAACACCATTAAAACTTATCAACTTTTGGCTCATTGGTGTTGACTGAAATCAACTTTTGGCAAGGCAAGAGTCGATAACTCGATAAGGGGTCATAAATACGCATAACTAGAAACTTAGCAGCAATAAAATTTTTATCTGGGCTAAAACAGTTATTCACAAATAACTTAATAACACAAACACTTAGCAAAACGTAAATCCGTACACTTCATCCCAGTGAAACTGTCGACCGGCGGTAGAGAACACGGACCAATATCTGCCATACTTAGCGAGGAACCCGCTATGGGCCCATGACCCGCAGTGGGCTCGCTGCCCCGTGTTTCCCTATACTCGGCATATTCCTTGATCAGCCTCCTTGTTGTAAATATTATTTCTCAAAAAAATAGTTATGATCGAGCCTGCTGATACACGGAGGGAAAATCCCGCATATAGCTGCTCAAATGGTGGCGTTGTGGAAGGTATGAGGGGAAAGAGACGTCGTAAATTACTCGACTGTCAGTTCACGACGGGCGGCATGGTGAACGCGAACTCAATGAGGGGCGAAGAATAACACGTGGCCAGTGATCGGCCTAGTCCAATTACTTATAACCGACCGTTGGCCATTCCTCGGTCACCTGAAAGCGGCCAGTTGCGGCGAGAAAGGGGCTGGCTAGGATATCATATTACACAGAGTGTAATATGATATACAGTAATATGATATAATATGTTATATGATATACACAGAGTCGCAACGCTCGAGGGTTGCGACTGGCCGAGCTTCGGGCAGATCAAGGATTTTACACGACGGTCGCGAAAACCTCGCTCTCAGACTTTGCTGCATTCTGACTACAAGCCTTAAGCCTAAGTACGATACGAACAGAAAAATGTAAAAAAATTAGCTCTGCCCGAGTTTGAATAAAAATTAAGTGGACCAACATTTCTTTTATTCGAGCGGCACATCGACCTCTCGTGTTCCCATTCCGATTATACATATTGACGTTAAAAAAGCCACGCTGTCAATCATGATGAACGAATAGATGCTCATGCATTCTATTAATAGTTAGAAACATTTCAGTTGGTAAATTTTATACAATAATTGCGTTGCCTTCTCAAAGAGCTGCATCAAAGCATACAGAACGATTTGATAAAAGCAGTGACGAAAAGCTGCAACGCTTCTTATTCCAAATTGGCAGCAGTTTCAGTCAGAAATTGGTGAAGTTTTTAGAGGGCGCCCAAAAAAATGTAGCTCTTTCCAACATATAAATTTTTTAAAAGAAAGTCAATGATTAACAAGTTTTCCCGCAACTTTGCGTAATCACTCAATGGAACACAGATGAGAAACTAAATGAAGCCAGCTTATCATTAATACGATGGGTATAGAAATAACTTTCATTGTCTTTTCCACAAACTCTGAAGGTCACAATTATGAGCAATTTACGAGTTCTGCAGACACCTCGGTGTGCGGGGATTATAATTTCTCCCTGGATGATCTCAAATCCGAAGATGACGCGACTGCACTTGAGGTAAAAGTACTAAAGATAAGGGGACTGTGCTTATCAGTCAGCAGTGTATATATTTAACAGGCGACACGCAGAAAGAAGCATGGCGGGGGTCCAAAGCGAAAGCTTGTTGGCCGATCCGCAGCCGGTTACGCTATTCGAAGTCACATTTTGATACGCACGCAGTTTTAACACTCAATAATCCCGTGCACCCCCGAGTTTTGTAATATAAACTGTATATTGTAATGTAACAAGGAATATGCAACCCAGAATGTTGCATGTTAGAATGCATATTGTAATGTGGAATCGAGCCTCGAGGCAGCTCATGAATAATAAATATAACGCTGGCACAACTCACTGACACCGTGCAATTTAGAATGATCAAGTCGAGGTACGAGTTCAGCTGAACACACTCAGATTGTGATCATTTGCGATCTAAAGTCATTAGTCACATTGTCAGCTTTGACGGCTTTGCAAATATGGAGCAACTGATTTAGAGCTTCGCCACTTCACTTGAACCAACGCTGAGCACTGTGTGATCGTGCGATCTAAAGTCATCAGTCACATTGTCAGCTTTGACGGCTTTGCAAATATGGAGCAACTGATTTAGAGCTTCGCCACTTCACTTGAACCAACGCTGAGCACTGTCAGATCATGCGATCTAAAGTCATCAGTCACATTGTCAGCTTTGACGTCTTTGCAAATATTGAGCATCTGATTTAGAGTTTCGCCACTTCACCTGAGCCAACGCTGAGCACGGACTCTTATTACATACACGTGTGATGAAAAAAATTGTGTTATAACTTAAATTGAGGTTCTTCTATCGAGTAACTTTCCACGGAAAAAAAATACAAAATTTAAACACAATCGCATCATCTTCGCTTACATTTCATTTTTATTTTATATACTTTTAATTTTTTCAATAGAGTTTAAATTTTCCGAACAGTTAAACCTAAATGTCAACATTTCATTGTGGATCTAGATGCCACTAGCTGTGGTGACGGATAGTCTCTGACAGACATCTGTGAACACGCGATCGGCAAATAAAACCAACTGTTTCAATAATATCATAAAGGTATAAAGTCAGACCATGTATAGTAGCAAGTCACAGGTCTTCTAACAGCCTTTCGTTCACGACGCGTATTGCCTTTATAGCCTCTTTGCCGCTTTTAAGCCTTCACGACTACCACCATGATGAAATCTGTCGGCCTTGTCCTTCTTCTCACAGCAGCCTTTGCCTACTCCGGTGTTGAAGGGTAAGTGAACTTAACAATGCATTCGGACACGGTGCTCTCTCCTACTGTTCACCTTTATCCTAAATTATTAGACCATATTGCTTTGTGCTCTAATTTTGTGCAGCCACTTCCAATCAGTGCTAAAAAAAGGTGCCAAAAAGGTGCATTTAGAGCTATGGATATTACTTGTTTTCCTGACTACAACTGGAAATGCTCATCTTTTGATGTTGGTGTACTTATTCCTATGTTGGTGTACTTATTGTTATTCCGATGTTGGTGTACTGTACTTTTGATGCTGGTGTACTTATTTTTGATGTTGGTGTACTGCTCATCTCTCCTGGTGTACTTATTCCTATTCATTTCTCTATCCCAGTGACAATGCGTGTGAAACGGCCCTCAGTAACAAAGCTATGAATGCAGGCCTGGATTCTGCCTACACCGCTTGCAGGTCAGATCCAGCAGGACTTGCCGCCTTGAAAGCCATCGAAGGTTAGATATTGTAAGATTTATCACATCAATTGGTTGATCTAAAATATTCTACCATCGCGCTACTCTATGGGGAATTCACCCAATTGAAATTATTTTGTTTCCAAAACTCTGTTCTAGACTTTTTCCTTTTAATTATTGGTGTTATTTAGTGACGTATCTTGAAATAGTGAGTGGAAACATTGTACATTCATGAGAGATTTAAAACAATAAGTAGGAATTTACGTGTTCTGCAGGTATTCCTGTCTGCGCGGGCTACATGTGGTTTGCCGGCGATATCAAGTGCGAAGTTGCCGCAGCTCCCTACATGAAATGTGTAGCGGGAAAACTTGGTTACGTAAGTCTGGAAATATCGCTAAGGTGTCTTTTCATCATCTTTCATGAACTCCACTTTAAATATTAGCTGACCACTATTTGTGGTGTTGAACGTGACAGCACATCAAATGAATAACGCCATTTACAGTGCACCATCAGAGCTATCTCTTTCAAACAAAGTAATAATTTACATTATGAAGTTACAACCCTTGTAAATGTGAATACAGCACTCATTCATTCATTTCTAGTTGAACGCTAATGGCTCTATCAACAACACAAAGATCTTAGCACAGTTCAAGACTTGGGCCACTAGTGATCCCAACTGCAACGTTGCTCAGTACAACTTCGCTGCGAATAAATGTGGCACTACCATTAACAACTACGCCGTAAGTTTTTCTTGCCTTAGCGGGACACGCTCAAAGTTATTTTATATCAGGACAATAAATTAAGATTATTTAGCACTGAATTTATGGTAAATTAACTTAGAAGCCGAGTGAAAATTTGATTTACGAGTATGTGAAAACTTATGCAATTCAATCTCAGTTTTTGTGAAAATACGTGTCGAAATTTCATGCAGACTATCCTGGAAGTTTCTTTGATCTGGCAATCCCCTTTTCTGATGCTAATGTTACATATGCTTACCTGTGAAACTGTGAAACATACAATTCTACCTCTTTCTAAATTATTTGGATAATTTTGCGTAATGTTATCACTACAATTCTAAGCATTCTTTCAAGTTTATATACTAAAACTGAAGCATCAATTCAAGCCATGCACATTTTTGTTGATATAATTAACTGCTGCAAACAGTTTGTGGCGAAGGCCGTATGCATCATTTTGGCGACGGACCAGTACACTGGGTTACCTGCGCAATCTGGCCCTCATTCCTTCATCTTATTGGCGGCTTTGAAGTGTTCACAACAGGTGCACAATAATAATTAGGGATCACTTTCTCCAGTCAATGCGTCCACGTACAGTAAAAATTATCTAATGGGAAGTTCATTGTAATTCGTAAAATAATAAATTCAATAAAATCCTGCGTAAAATCATATTAACAATTATTCTTATATTTGTGAAGTGAAATTAAAACACTTTTGAAGAAAAGGATCATTTCGCATTGTACCAATATATTTGGTGTCAAGATATTTCTATTTGAGGTACTTGAAATTATTAGAATTAGACAAGTTCAATGCAATGTGGCTTGAATATAAGTTCAAATAAATAAGCGTGTTACCAATCATTATAAAATTATATATAATCAGAAATCATAATGATTTTAGTGTTTCTTTCGCTTCAAAATTAGTGACACCTAGGTCGTTGTCCTTAGAACCTCTGCACTTGTTTTTACTTCTCCTGACAACATTCAACAATAGAACTTTTACACAACTTAGGCGAAAAAATTTACAATACATTATGTAACTGAATAATGTTTTGATTTGCCTTTTTGTTGTGGATAAAATGTTGGGTTGTCTGTTACTCAAATCTCTCCGTGATGAACGCGCATTCAAATCATTGCGTAGTTAAAAAATTTATTAAATAAAGTACACACAAGGAAATTAAACACAAAGGATCAAAGAAACCAATAGCTACATTTGAAAGGCAGAGATGCGATGCATTAGTTTCGAGAGACACATCGCTCTCTGTAACTTGAAGTAAGTTTCACTGACATGCATTTGGGTACAGAGAAATGTTAAAGAGCAAGGGCCTAAGGTTGAAATGATAACTGGAGTAACGTGAAGGAGTGGTTGAACAGAAGCTTTATTTTTACGTTGAATACCATTTGTTTCTACAAGAAAACATGAAACACACAGCACTTATTCTCAACTAGAACAATTTTTGAGTCGATAAATGGAATAATGTTGATCAAGGTGATCATTACTGGGAAGTGCTCGAAGTATATCAAACAAAATGCAATCATCCTAAGCGAAACTAACTTGCTGAAAATTAATTTTGATACGTTTGAATCGAAACATGTACCAATATTTCTGTGAGTTGATAAAAATCGAGCGTCATCATTACATTACAAACTGAAAAAATATTTCCTAACATTCTTCAATCGCTTGCTAGTGTTTGCTGCATTTCTTTGAATCAACCCGATTAATGTTTAAGGCGATAGATAGCTCTTGGGATCATTTGTCCGGGTCGCCTGCCGAAGACCACAACTGCCCTGGATGTTTTGGACCATCATGATTCCTGCCTTCCGGAACGTAGCCTTCAACACTTCAAGCCGTCCGTATCTAGGCCGTGGGTCGAACCAACCCTCGGTCGAACGGCAACTTGTCGAAGGACGATAAATTTTGGAACAGAACTATGTTATCTGAAACCTAACCTCAGATGCGGTGAACGTAAAATTACGTAATTTAACGATGCCCAGAAGTCAGATTCGATCCGCGGCCTGGTGGTGCACGGCAGGTGGTGGTCAAGGCCGGAGGAGGACAAAGCCGAGTGGTGCACGGCTGATTGGTGGATATCCAGAGAGATCCAAGGCTTCGATTCTGGGCTTATTGGTGTACAAAATTGGTGGTGCACGGCTGCGCTCCCATTTGTCCCACACTGCAGGATAAAAATAAATTTATCCCGGCTCTGAAATACGAATAGCGGTTTTGGAAAGCCCGTTAATTTCGTAGATTTTTAAGGGGAAGGGGAATTTCATAACCGTACCATAATTTCTGGACGAAATTTTCAACCGCTGCCTCACTGACAGTGTCGTTGTGAGCAATTGCATAACAGCTTACATTATGCCTCTATTGAAAAAACAGACATTGATTCTTCTGATCCCAAATCGTATCGACCCATCTCCTACCCGTCGATTTTGTCGAAACTCCTGGAACGAGTTGCGGCCCGACAACCGAACCGACCATGTGCATATCTTTCATTTAGTTACACCCGCAAGTCATTTTCTAAGTATGTCTGTAGATTTCTAATCGTTATAATTTAGTGCGATTACCTGTCAACTCAAACGTACGAGGGCTATACAGAAACTAGGGTACCTTTTTTGATAAAACAAAAACTAGGTATGGGAAAATATTATAATTATATACATATTTTAATAAATATTTTATCATATACATCGAAACGCTGTGTGGCTAGCCAGCGCTGCTTGATGACGACGGCGAGCTTCGGGCGTGCGTCACTAAGTGGCTGAGATCGAGGCGGCGGATTTCTATGGCGAAGGAATTTCGAAGCTTGTCCACCGCTACGATAAGTGCCTTTATTTGCTTGGTGACTATGTAGAAAAGTAGCATTAAAGTCACGGTCTCAGATGTATATAATAAAATATTTTTCCTAGATCTACTTTTTGTTTTATTGCAAAACGTTCCCTAATATTTGAATAGCCCTCATATTATGAGTATTATGATCCATTTCATTTCATTTATCATCAATATAATTACCAACTGTAATCTAAATATTGTGGAGTATAAGTTAGCAAACATTTTAAATACTAGCACGGACCTAGCGCGTTATAATATCAGGAAATTGTCGTTTGCCAGATTCTTTTATATAACTGTCATAGCCTTTGTAAACTGGTCTCCAAACTTCGCTTTAGGAGAGAGCGAATCCCATTTTTTCTTACAGAATAGCGAATCGCGTGTTTCCTTCGCAATACGAAAGACGGTTGTAGGACACTAGATTAGTCTGATCACCGACCCACATGCCTCAACTGACGCACAAGGCGCTTGGTGTACATTCATGACTGACGACAACCAACTTCTTGGACTAATCAGACGCTCATACGAGTTCCTAGGTGCAGAAGCGATGAAGCAGTTGTTTGTTGCTGTCGTGCGCCCGAATCTAGAATTTGGAAACGTTGTGTGGTCACCGAAATTTGAAAAAGACAAAAAATTAATAAAGAATGTTCAAAGACGTGCAACAAGGATAATTCCAGTCTTGAAAGGCAAGGCCTATGAAGAAAGATTAAAGATTATTAAGCTTCCAAGCCTCAGTTATCGTGGGGACCTCATTGAATCAGTTATCGTGGGACCCTCGTGGGGACCTCATTGAAGTATACAAGTATACTCATGGTTTATAAAAGCTCCCCGAAGGATTACTAGAATTTGAAACAAGAACCAACACCAGGGGCCACGACTATAAACTAAAAAAACTGCGCTGCAACTTATCCACGCGACAACATTTCTTATCGCTTCGAATCACCGACATGTGGAACAGCCTCCCCGATTACATCGTTTGCGCTCTGAGTATGAACGCGTTCAAGAACAGACTAGATAAAGCTATGAAAAAATATATGTTCAGACTTGAAATGCCTATAGCACCATGTCGAACCCGGTTGAAGTCTAGTAGATATTTCAAACTATCGTCAGTCCTGAAAAGATCCGGTCAAATGACACGATTTTAGATCTTCTGTGAACAAGTCACGAAAAGTAAGAATCGACGACAGGCCACATCAGGCCTAAACTTCAGTGCCAACATCATTATGTTATGTTATGTTAAGCGATTGACACGAGTTTGCCCTTCAAGAGCTAATACTGCCCCTGATGGCATCCCGAAGTCTAATATGTGCAAGCTTCTGACACAGAAATCTACGGTGAATATTAAAAATCATACAAAAATCATACAATCAGGATTACACTCGATTATGGATACTTTATCTCCAATATCCTTTTAGCTGCGCATAAATTGATCTATATCACATATCATTATTCATCTCCTGGGCTCTCATACCACAATCACATAGTTGGCTCTATCTCGAAGCAAAATTACTTGAATGCACATAGAGAATATTATTAATACAAATTTTGTGGCGAGAGGGGCCTACAGGAAATTGCTCATCACTTTCTCATAGAATAAGGCATTCCTACTTTAAGCTTGGGCAAATATTCAAATGGGAAATTCCTGCACGTATTTAGGTATGTTAAAAAATTCAATCTCTACCTAGCAAAAGTGGATCGGCCCAATCGTTTTATTCGTTAGAATTACACTGAGAAAGACGAGGTAATTGAGATTCCCGCTTAAATGTCATCACCCGCTAGAAAGTGTTAACGTTACTAACTGGAATGCCTTTCCAGCATTCAAAACCGCTTATACTTAATTAATTACACGAATTTACGTGTCAACAACTTCAGTGTATTTTATTGTCATGCGTTTCATTATTACTCACTTGGATGTATTTCCATGTCACGTGTATCAGTATCACTCACTGGGATGTATTTCCATGGCTATCTGCTTGACGTTGGCCAGGAGGCTGACGTCGTGGGTCAAGACCTCCATGAAGAACTGAATCTCGGCGCCCTCGACGTCCATCTTGAGGAAGTCGATCACCCGCTCAGTTGCGTTTATTAGGCGTGTTACGATTTCTGGACAACCTAGCTTTGCAAGGTTCTTCCAATATGACTCGCTGTTGCCCAGTTAAAATTCAGAGGAGAGAATAGAGCTGGCCGTAGTCGGCTATAGGGCCAACTTAGAGACGCGACAGAGATGTGATAGACCTTATTGATAGAGCTGTCGAAAAGGTTAAATTATAGTATATTGATCTTCTATGGCAACTAATTAGGAATGTTCAAATTTAAATTTCTATACCAATTCATTTTAAAATTTAACGCAGTCATTTAGCGGCCAGGGAGGTCGCAACTTTACTTAAACGGTTTTTGAGGCTTTCCCTCTAGCGAAACCAAAGTCGGGCAACGCTGGCCGCCAACATACAGATTATCTTCAGCCACCATCCGTGCTACTCCCACCTGTGTCGTTCCTGTTGCCGACCTTTGTGCCCATCCGTGCGTTGGATTATCGTCTTGTGGCTTTCGTACGGATGATGGAACTTTACTAGCACACCAACAACTTCTAGACGACTCCTCACCTGGGCCCAGAAGAGCTTGCACTTCTGTTTTGAAGCCGTAAGTCGCTATCCAACCCTGTGGGAGTTGCCGAGACCGAAGCGAGCAGGGAGTTGCCGAGACCGAAGCGAGCAGGGAGTTGCCGAGACCGAAGCGAACAGGGAGTTGCCGAGACCGAAGCGAGCAGGAGTTGCCGAGACCGTAGCGAGCAGGGACCGAAACTGTCTCCAGGAGTTGCTGGAGACCGTGCAGCACGCCAGCGACGCGCTGCTGCTCGTGAACCTGTTAGACTTCTACGCCGGTCTCTACCTCTACCGCTTCTCCAGGCTTTTCGAGGTGGCACTAACATTCAGTTTACGAAAATATTAACCGTCGTAAATGGTATAAGTATTTGAAGGCCTTACAGCTGGGGCTTCCGTCAAATAACACTAGATTAATGCAACATTCTGCTTGTAAATTCACACCCCAATACGTATATTGTTACGATTAAATGTTACTCATAAATATAGACAGTCGTAGCTCGCGTAACTACCAAGTTTCAGCTCAGAAATTCTGTATTACTCAAATGTTTCCGTTACGCATTATTCATACAATATGCAAATGAATCAATCGCTGATTTGCTATACACCGCATATCCTATCAGACTGTCAACATGGCTTTATTGCCGGTAGATGCCGCACCACTAACCTCTTGTCTACTTTGAATGATTGGACTCGTATGCTTGAAGAAAGAGACAGTGGATTCAGTGTACTTTGAATGCTGTTCAAGTATCGAGTTAGAACGCTCGCGGATAATCCCTTCAATTAAATCCATTGAAATTGTACTTCTTAACTGGAGACCATGTTAAAAAAAATAATTAAAAGCTCACACAATGCTACTTAATTATTCATTACTCGGTTATTGATTATTGAATATGTTGAAGTGGCGTTTTGATCATCATCTTTTACGGGTTTATAATTTAATGCTCGCCGAGGTGGAAGCATTTCAAGATCTCAGCTTCAACGGCAAGCAGACGCATCCATATTTCCACGTCGCCAACGCATTTCGACGACATTTCTTATCCAAAGAATGAAAACTCAGAGAATTCCTAAGGTTAGTTCCTTTAAAAATATTAAATAAATTTTAATTTTGTGCTGTCAAGCTATTTATTTATAAATAAATCAATTTCTGACTACATAAAAATCCAAATCAAAGTCATAAGAAACACAATCAGAATGTCTTATATAGCGGCTTCAGCGTTATTAGGCCATAGGCCTGTCGCCGATTCTTAACATCGCAGAACATTCACAGCATTTTGCGGTCTCGAACTCGCAACTCACTGCTACAATTCTGCTATGCTTAACCGCCCGGCCTCCTTTAGTAGCTTTGTTGAACGCGTCTCGTTTGTAGCTTTCAAACGAGTGCAAACACTTTGTAATTAACGAGAGTAATGATCTATGTATACAGATTTAATTCAAATAAATCTTTGTACATATTTTTAAAAAATGTTCATATATATATATATTTAAAATTGTCTTACGCAAAAATTCTAGCACGCACAGACATGCGGTAAACTGCGTTAGACGCGCCTTTTCAGTAGCTACGAATTGAGTCAAGAAAACGGTAAAGCCAAAATTTCCGATTTTTAGGGTAGCCGGTCCCCTTAATAGTATTAAATATTATTCAAAAATCAGCACGATACATACATAATATAAATTACAGAATAAAGCTGTACGAAAGATTTCGGCGTAATGTTATCAACCTCAGCCTGTTACTAGTGTCAACATGTTAATTGTTACTTGTTAAGTTGTTACCAGTTACCAGTTACCACTTACAGATTTTTTCATCTTTCAGTTTGCTTACAGTTATTTTTACACAGTTATTTTTATGTTTCACCTTCCCTACATGGATGTCTACTTCAATCTACCAATCTTAAAAATAATCCACATATATATACAAAAAAAGACTGATTTTTATATGTATATGTGGATAATTTCTTAGATTGGTAGATTAAAGTTCACATCCATGTAGGGAAGGTAAAACATAAAAATAACTGTAACTTCTATTTACTGTATCTAACCCTGGGGTAACCCACACTAGTTCGGTTAGGTTAATTGCAATAAAGTTGCATTGATATGTTTTAAAAATGTTTTATTATCATTAAATGTTAATGAGTAAATCCCAATAGCAGAACAATAAATATTTAGAGATTTCCAATAATTTTGGCCATTGTAGCGGCTAATGTAGCGCGCTACATTTTACTGTAGCGGTAGCGGTAGCGCCCGTTACAATCTAGTGGGTGTAGCTGTAGCGGTAGCGCCCGCTACATTTAGAGCATGTTATAGCGGTAGCGGTAGCGCCGCTACATTTCCAAGTAGCGCTGCCCAGCTCTGGGTACTACATATAGGTTGATGGTATTATGTGGATCGTCAGACCAGATGTAGAGTTGAACAAATATAATAAATTTTATCTGCATCACACGTTTCCTGGAAAAATGTGTTGGGGGCTTTTAAACACTGCTCGTTATAAATTTTTCTTTCGTGAATAATTTTATAATTTTGAGTTGATGTAAGGTGGTTTACTGAGACCAAAACCTTGGGATGCACAAATTATTCTCATCGTAGGCCTACGTATTAATCACTTGACAAAAGAAAATATTATTACCACTATTTACGCTCTAGTGCAATACTAGTTAATGTTGCGCACATTGGTCATATCACTTGAAGTTGAACGACTGAGATATTTGACAAATTTCTATTTCAAATCTAGTGTAATGCAAAACGTTGTGCATGCATATAAGATACGCTACAGAACACAATTCTTCTTTTTCTAAGTTCTAACATCAAATAAAATTCAAAAATTGAAATAAATTGGAAAATACAATTGTTTTTAAATATTTACAAATAAAATTACAAATTCATTGCCCTCAGCAGCGAACAACTCAGCAATGGAGCCCTCAGCAGCGAACAACTCAGCAATGGAGCCCTCAGCAGCGAACAACTCAGCAATGGAGCCCTCAACAGCGAACAACTCAGCAATGGAGCCCTCAGCAGCGAACAACTCAGCAATGGAGCCCTCAGCAGCGAACAACTCAGCAATGGAGCCCTCAGCAGCGATCAACTCAGCAATGGAGCCCTCAGCAGCGAACAACTCAGCAATGGAGCCCTCAGCAGCGAACAACTCAGCAATGGAGCCCTCAGCAGCGAACAACTCAGCAATGGAGCGAACAACTCAGCAATGGAGCCCTCACAGCGAACAACTCAGCAATGGAGCCCTCAGCAGCGAACAACTCAGCAATGGAGCCCTCAGCAGCGAGCAACTCAGCAATGGAGTTTTCAGCAGTGAAAAAAGTTAGTTCTTTCTGCCGACAAGCCAAGTCAGTCGTGGTGTTACGGGAGAGCGGGTAACTACTAATAATTACGACAGAGCTGCCTAAACGCTCAATGTCCCCGGGCAGGAGACGCTCCTGGTACGAGGGAGGACGCATACAATAAAACCTACTAAGGCACTAGAATAAAATTCAACCCGAATTTTTATTCAATCTAGACCAGAAACTTAGACACAAATATAAATACCAGCTACCCACTTCATTGGCTACTTGAAGCTAAAAAACATTTATTCAAATAGTCGACCCGCGACAATTCTAAAACCTGTTGCCCTTTACCCAAAACGGAACCCGAGACGCGCCAACTTCCCGAGAGCCGCGTATATCTTTCAGGGGAAGCCCTAATACATTAACGAACGACCCCAAGCGGCACAGACACCGGGCCTGGAACAAGATGTCTCGATCCAGGCAAACCTAGGGTGATCACGCCTCCACGAGGAACTTCAAGACTCCAGTTAAACTGTTAAACTCGTCATTAGGCGCTCCAATAGGGTCCGAAGGTAGACGCCCAACGCGGCTCGGCTATGCAGAGCGCACGGGAAACCAAGGGGCAGACTGGTCAAGTGGCTCCCACATCAGGTAAACACTGGAGGCAGTCGGCTTCTTCCAACGGTGCACGTTCACGGTACACACCCTTGAACAATCGCCTGAGAGGAACACGGTCGGATCTCATAAGCTGACGCCACACCAGAAAAGGCCCTCCCACCTCATCCACGGAAGCCAACGATCAAAATGGCAAGCCTAGAACCGCTCAGCCCGCTCGTGACCTCACGGCATATTCGTTCAGAGAACACCTGCGTGTCAAACCTCTACTGTGGCACAAATCTCTACGACTACATTTATTCTCCCAAGGAACACCCGATCAGATCCTACGCTCGCCGAGCCTCCCGAAAGTGACTTTGATCAGGAGCAACACCAACCGAGTTGCGTTCAGTAAGCAGTACGCTGGGCTGTTCTCTAGCTGGGTAATTGATGAGGTTCCATAATATCATATGCTAATTAATATACTGAAATAATGATTAAACTTAGAGACAGTAACAATCAAGGACTAAGCTACTGGGTATGTTTGGGTACAAATTTTATCGACAGCCATATTCCATGAGCACATGCATACGAGCAATTAACTCAGCAATGGAGCCCTCAGCAGCGAACAACTCAGCAATGGAGCCCTCAGCAGCGAATAACTCAGCAATGGAGCCCTCAGCAGCGAACAACTCAGCAATGAAGTTCTCAGCAGTGAAAAAGAAGTCAGTTTTCACCGCCGACCAGCCAAGTCAGTCGTGGCACAAATCTCTACTACTACATTCATTCTCCCAAGGAACGCCCGATCAGATCCTACGCTCGCCGAGCCTTCCAAAAGTGGCTTTGATCACGAGCAGCACAACCGAGTTGTGTTCAGTAAGCAGTACGCTGGCCTGTTCTCTAGCTGGGTACTTGATGAGGTTCCATAATATCCTATGCTAATTAGGATATTACTGAAATAATGATTAAACTCAGAGACAGTAACAATTAAGGACTAAGCTACTGGGTATGTTTGGTTATAAATTTTATCGACAGCCATATTCCATGAGCACATGCATACGAGCAATACAACACAATATAACAGGTTCCTGCCATGCTTTACTTTTAGTGTCCAATAATCATAATCACACTGCACATTGATCGTAAAATCAAATTAATCAAACTAATCGTATGGTTTTCACAAAGGTATTACATAGCGAAGGAACAATGAGCTCTCTTAGAGATAACAACATTTTTTTAAGTATATTAAGCAGACAAAAATGGTAATCCAGTTCAAAATTTAGCAATTTTTCTGTTTGCCAATAAGTTTTTTCAATAGTTTAAATTAATGTATTGAGTGATCATTGTTTAGAACATTACTTATTTTTAAGCAAAACTCAAGTTGTTTACACAAGAAGGTCGTAGATAATCGCAATATTAAAATATTATGTGAGCGTCAGTCATGAATTTCATGTCGGATGTGAACGTTCGCCGTACCTAATTGATTATATTACTATTATTGCATCTTGTTATCGCTGCCTGCAATCGAAGGAAGAGTTAAACGTCTTCTTGGTCCCGTTAAAATATGTAAATAATGTAATCACTTCTGTGGAGGATTATTCACATGCCCATCACTTCTGATTATTCTCACCAGGTTGAGGCAGCCCGCTCTTGTGTCAGCTGCACAGACATGCAATTTATCTGAGAGTTTAGCTCCGGAAAAACCACCAGACGTTAGTTTATTTGTATTATTATACCACAATAACCCCACCCAAATAGAATTAACTCCGCGACGTAACCCAATTATACCTACACCCTTAATTTATACGTATTATTATACCCACTGAATCCCACGATGATGAAAAAAAAAATACATTTTAATGATGTAAGTTGACTGTTTTATCGCGTTTTCTTAATTCAATCCGTTAGGGATTTTAAGCTGATTGTTCATTATTGATTTGACTAGTAAAAGTAATATCATTTCAGATATACTTCACTGAAGGAATAGAAAGAACAATTAAGGAATTTTCTCTTTTTTTCCAGGGACGACAAATTTATCTGCTCCCATAAAACAAATCATTATAATCTGAATTTTATTTGTATGTATGTTTTATTTGATTAAGATGTGAGCAAGAATCATTCATTGCTTCAATTATTGCGTGATATTGCTGGGCGTTGATTCGGTTGTTATAATAATGCTTATTTATTTTGTTCGTCTCGAAGATTTTGTTATCATTGCTTATAATCAAGTTCATTAAGGGTAGTATATATAACTTTATTTCACAAGTGTCTGGCAGATGTCCATTTTTATTGCTTTATGCTTCCGCGAACGATACTTACGTTTTTGATGCTGGAAATAAGCTTTTTGGTTCGTTTACTACAAATTTACTTACTAGTCCATCAGGAATTTAAAAGCAAAGAAAACACCGAGAAAATTCACCATATCGATATTGAACAGAGAATTGCATTTTGCAATTGCTCATCTTGCATCTATATTGCTCTATTTCCATGGAGGGTAAATTCTATTTTTTTCCATTCCATATCAATTCCTTCAGAATGTTCATTGACATTCACGTTCTTCAATAGGCTCCTATAACCTTCATATATTTTATTATCTTGCTTTCTTCTTCATTTTGCTAAGCAGATCGACATCTCTATTTTCAAGTCCCTACACTCTTTTGAAATCCACTGCCTAAATAAATATAATCCCCCTCCATTGATGATTCTTCGCATTCATTTATAAATTTTCCTTATATGCCGTTTTTAGGGTCAGCACTAAGGCAGCCCACAACTCCCTAATTATATAACTCAATATTTTCTTCTAGGTCGCAGGATCCTCAGCAAAAAGCCATGGCTTCTTGGCGCCTCGCCTTCCCGTGCACTTAGCTCATCCAGCAGCGGCTGATGATAAGAGCTGAAATACTGTCGACCAAGACGCGTGCCATTCATACAAAATTCCCTGCTGTGAGTTACAGTAAATTTTTTACTATATTTTTGTGATGTTTCCTCCAAAAAATGATTTCTTGCGACCAATGACTCATATTATTTTTGCTATTAACAAATTGGGTGATAATGCACACCATTCGAGAACATTTTATCGCGCTAACTACATGAACGAGTGACCTAATCAGTGGAATACATTAATTGTAGACTTAAGTTTAAAAGCTTAATCCATTTTTAAAGTTATTGATGTGATGTTCTTTAATAATTTCTTTTAAATTGTAATTGGCTATTGCCCAGATTTTTTGGAGACGTTTTACTCACATCCATCGCATTTAGCAAACATAGACAACAAGTTAACGTCATCTAAAGGATGATGTTGGAAATAACATCTCCAGTACTCAACCAAACTTCCAGCTGCTGATATGAATCTTTGTTATGGATGTGCTGTCAATGATAATTAGTAAACCGCTTCGTAATTTGTAGCTTCACGCCGAAGAAACTGTTATAGGAGTGGTTCCAGTACTCCAGCACAATACACAGCTATTCTATTTCTGCTCATAGGTGAAATCTTAGCGAAGAAAAAGATCCTGGAAAAACTTGAAATATTTGAAGCCATAAGTTTAAGTCTGAGCAGTCTTGAAAGTGGGTACTGCAAAATATTCTTTAAAGACTTCTCCGCTATTTGCGGCCTCGAGAAGCTTCAAGCCAAAGTCAGCAGAGATCTCGGAAGCACTCCGGCCGCGCTAGACGGTGAACATTCGACCAGAGGCTTCTTTGAAACACTTCTTTGAGTAGTTACCTGAATTATTCTTGCCGTTTGAAGATTGTCACGAAATGGGCTGTGGTTTAAGAAAACTTCTTCTCTGAGGTACGCATTTGGGATGATGAAAATGACACTCAACAATGATGACGATTTGGTTTTTTATTGAACGAATATTTTTATTTTTCTGAAAAATTTGAAATGCTATCAGACTAAAATTCGTAGCTAGAACGTTGACAATTATTTTTACCAAGCGTGATCTCTCTTTTAAATTTATCCTGTCAAGACTAAATTTAAGGTAACAATTGATGAATCATGAGAGAATTCATTTGTGAAGATTTTACCTCATATGCCCGTAAATTCGAACAGCAGGCCCTATACTTTCAAAAAAAGTCCAGAGATCGTGAGTTCATCAGCACAGGCTCTATACTTTCAAAAAAATTCAGAGATCGTAAGTTCATCAGCCAATCATTGACGGCCTTTCAAGCCAATTCCACCAATCATAGACAAGAAAATAGAGCGTAAGTTCTTACGTTCACTTAGCGAGTTTTGAAAGCATGGCTCCTGGTCACCCTATACCGGGTCTGGCGGTCTGGCCAAAAGATTCCTCGGCAAGCAACAAGCCACAGCAGTGATGAGTTTCTTATTCATCAGACGTCCGTCAAATGTTTAGTGTATTTAATTTGATCAAAATTATTTCAGTTTTTTTACTCCAGATCGTTCCAGAGTTTAAAACAAACTCAATGTTTTTAGTATATATATTTTTCTTTCGACGCTCCTTATAAAAACGGCACCAGCCATTTCAAAAAATTATAAATGATGAGTTAGGCCATCAAAAAGAATTTTTTTACATCAATTATGGAAAGAAATTCAAGTACTTTTTAACCTCTGTTTTTTTACTCTGGGCGCTATTTATGATTTTCAAAATATAAATAAATAATGCGTTTCCTACATACTCATTCATTGGCCAATAAGGTTATGTTAGCTTAGCTTAGTTTAGGGTAGGTTCTTATGTTGATATGTTTATGTTTATGTTGATAAATTACATGCCCAAGCGTCCAAATTTCGAGGCATTTCATTCGGTAAATGCACGCGAATTTACTGACCTCTCGAGACTTTCATAGGATGTTTTATTCACTTGTATTAAGCATTTTGTGAAGACTAATATTAATTAACAATTTGTCGCATTTTTCTGGATCTCAAAAATTAGAATAATCATTAGATTTTTATGTTAAGTTCAGTACGATCGCATTTTTCGACTGATATAAAGATTTAAGTAATGAACGGCTCATGACTATTCATTGATATTAAAGCTTGCTTCTCTGTGACGCCGTGCAGCACATGAGTGCCGGCGTAAAGCTATCCACTGCGCTGAGGTATCAGGGCCAAGTGTTGTGGATAAAGCGAGCGCCTTATGAGTCCTGCTCGTTAATTAAAATCTCAAGTACCATCGCCGGAAAAAACGAAAAAAATTGCAAATTTCGGTGCAACAAATACGCTGGCGTTACGCCGCAGATTTCTCCTGGGGGCCTGGGGAGATTAGTGGAGCTCAGGAAATGCTACAGCGTTGCGTGCAATGAATTAATCTTTTGCGCAAACCTAAGACTCGGAACACGAAAATGTTCAACTCTATAGAGCTGCATTTCAAACCAGGCTCAAAGGGACTAAAAACATTAGAGGACAGCTGCACGACATACCAAAGCTGCAAGAGCAGGTCTGAAAACACCAGAGGTTCTGATCCCATTCAGCTGCATTCTAGTGGTTCTATTCAAATAATGAGTGGTTATGACCATGATGGCTGCAGGCCACAGCTATATAAAGACTCTGAACATTTAAAAAAATATTTAAATCTGGCCCAGAAATCAGACTTTTCATTACACAATATTTTCCGATGAGGATATTGCCGGACGTAATACAAGCTACTAACTGCCATGCAATGCTAAAGAACGGGATATTTTCTCGCGCCAAGTAAAGAGCGTTAGCGAGTCTACTTAGTACAACATTCAATAGTATTACTAACATTTGTATTAAGTCTCATTATTCTAAGAAATAATTTATGAAGAACGAGAGACAAAAAAGATCGTTACTGGAAGAACTGCACCCTGCAGCAGCCTTTGGATGAGCCGAAGCCGTCTAAGAATAAGATCGAACCTAAGAAACTGTCGGAAAATGTGACAATTGAACTGGAATGTTGTAGTTTTTCTGATATCACCTCGTAAAATAAATAATTTTCTTCACCAACATATGATAATTGCATTACTAAGTTTTAATGCGTCTGATTAGTAAAATCAACAATGGCTTTAATTTGAGGCAGCACTAATCATGCTTCGCACGAGTTTGATTAATCATTTTTAGAAACATCCATCGACAGAAAAAATATGAATAAATTTCTTCACACTATTTTCTATGATGATTTTATAAAAGTACAAATTTTCAGCTCAGTTTTCCATTTACCTTCAGTACTTGAGGCACGATCTTATTCTTGAAGGGCTTCGGCTTTTCCAAAGGTTGCTGCAGGGCGCTGTCCAACTGTCATGTTTCTGCAGTAAAGATCTCTGCCGTCTCTCGCTCTTCGGTGAAAACGAACGGCCTCAGCTTGACCAAATACTGGAGCTCAAAAGCAATAGGACGGTTATTCGATTGATTATTAACTTCATATTAACTGAAAATTGCTTCCTTTGATCTTTTTGAGCTTCCACTTATATACTGTTGCCAAAGTTCACGGCCGTCTTGAGCATCAAATGTGAAATAAATCAGTACCTAAAACTTGGCCCATTTCCACTTTTGTTGCGTTGTCATATACTCGGACCAGTGATTTTAACACATATTTAATACTCTAAAACTTTGCCCATTTCCACTTTTGTTGCGTTGTCATGTACTCGAGCCAGTGATTTTGACACATAATTATTATTTATTACTATAACGAATCAAAAACATCAGCGTTGGTACGGTCCTGCGAATGTTATCTTCCGACTGCGGGCTAAGAAGCATGTCAATGTCGTCTTCAACATATCGGCAGACTGAGACAACTCCTACCTTGCATCTATTTCGCATGTCGATTTATATCACTTATCTTTTTAGCTACGTCAAGACTTGCTACTTGGAAAACGAAAAAGAAACGAACTCAAAGAAAGAAAAAGTATTTCATGTTTTGAATTGATGTCTGCTCTCATTTTTTTAGAATGAGACAATCACTTAAGAAGCCCCAGAATAAACATTTCAATACCAAGCTTGTGCACATTTCTATAATTTAAATCTACTTTTGTGTTTTTCAATGTATATCATCAGAAGATTGAGCCTATGCATGATAAGAACAACATAATATTTAGATTCATATGTTGTATTTTGTGAAGTAAATGTGAAGCGTTTCTGTATTACACCGCCGCCTGCAGAGGCCCCGATATTCCACTTCCACTTCGCGGCAACTGAGGGAGTAAACACTTAGACTTCTGGGTCTGTTGGTGACAGCTCCCCCCACCACACCCACAAAGCTCCCACCCACACTCGTCACCCCCACACTGCACAACCCCTCACATTTACTCATTACTCTTCTCATCCGCTTACAACTTACAACTCACACCAACACAGATCAAACCCTCGGATCTCAACCTGTTGATCAGCAAGTTATTGAGATGTGGATCAGAAATTTACGCAAAGTTCTGAAGATAAGTGTAGAAGACAGATTCAGGGCTGCGGTATTAGAGTGACCAATTGTATGCGACAATTTCGTCAGCGGAATTAGAGTGACCAGGTGTAGACTCGTAGACGAGAGATTCCGGGCAGTGGCATTAGAGTGACAAGTTTTAGGCAACAGATGCAGAACAGCGATATTGCAGTGACCAGTTGTAGAAGACGTATCTCGATGATGTGACCGAGGTTTAACGTATAAAGGACCAAGAGAAGTGACACCGTAGTGGGCAGAGCTTTATTACGAACTGACAACACACTGTACAACGGATTACCACAATGACTTATCCTGTTGCCATACAGGTAAGCTAAACGCTAAATGGTGATTACCACACTCGAAAAGCGGTTTTGCAGTGACCCCTTGTGGACTACTGATTCCAGGCCGGCTAATTTCAAAGCATCGATGGCTTGTCTCACAAGCTCATCTTATTTCTGAATTTCTACATTACAGATTTATACTTTTTCTTTTATGTAAACCCGCATTCGGGTTGGTTTTGTATGCGCACTCGTCTTACCCTCGCAAAATTATTTTTTGTCCCCCTTTATTTACAGCCAAGGGATGGTAGACGATCGATAAAGGAGATGGTAACTTCTCCGGATTGCTTGTTAAACTCTTCAGGTCAACTAACTTTGGGTCCACCGAGCCCTGTCCGCTAAAATCAAAAGGACCGTTTCTGGCCGCTGTGCTTCGATTGTACCGGGCCAAAAGTTAGGCTCGTCCAAAAAGAATTAGAGCGCTTGCAGGGTCTTTGTTTTCTGGCCATTACTGTACGCTGTCCTGAATTTGTTTTATTTCAGGAACAGAAATTTTGTTGTTCAGTGTCAAAACTGGCAGTGCCATACTTTTTTATTCATTAAATATGATATTGCTGCTGTACCAAATAGACAAATATAGCTGTAGGATTTCCGAAGATCATTTTATTTTTTCCTAGAAATTCATAGTTGAGGCTTCATCTTCGGACCAAATTTTTCCAGATGGAATGCGAAAAAAATTCTTCGCATTGTTCAATTTGGTAGAAAGAACGAATTCAAATTTGAAAGCTGTGCCTTTCAGGTATATATATTTTTTATGATAAGTAAAGAGTCGCTGTTTCCATTTAAAACGCAAAAATGAGGCTTGACGTATATTTCTATAATTATTTGACATTTATCATAAAATACGATACAGATCGAGGCCTTTGCGAATAGAATGCGCTAAAAGGAATTGTAAAATACTTTTTCCTTACCATTTGAATATAATTGAATATGCAAGTTTCTTGTCTACTTTGGTATGGAAGGTTTGCCAAATTCATCATTTTTCATGTATCATCGCTCTTCAATATTTTAACATTATCCATATCAAACAAAATGATTATTAAGCAATAGTATTTTAACTTGAAACTCTATTAAAGAATGGTTGTGTTTCAAATTTCCTGCTTGAAGCGACGCTGGTCCAAATATTGCAGAACTTATTAATCGTGTGCATGACTTATTTTGGAATGACACGAAATCCAAGTCAACTTTTGACTGCAGTGGTTTTACCCTTCTTCTCGTCTTAAAAACATATTTTCTTCGTCCGCATCTAAATTGTTGATTTCATCGTATTAGAATTATCTCATATTGTGTTTGAATCTGATAATTAAAATCTATTGTTACCCAGCACAATGATTTATTTTCTTTTTCTAAGTTATTTTTTCTAATATCACACCTAACTAATATGTATATCATTCATGCGATGGAAGCGTCGTCATCGTGTCATCGATCTTGGACAGACAATCTTCAATAACGACATTTACGATCATGCACTATTCGCAAATAAATGAAGGGAATTCTTAGGAATATGCAAATGATGATAGAACGCATCGACTGAAGAGTCAGCTCAATCCGCTACGCCACTGTTTTTTGGTCAAAACTCAGAAGCGCTCCTGCAAACGTTTGGTTTGCAGACCAAGCGGAGGCCGGAGACTGGCATGGAGGTCACGTATCTGTCAGAGATCCAAGGCTTAATAAGTGAAGAACGCGAGCGACCACAGAAACTGCCTCTCGCCGCTGAACAGTTCGAGGCTCCTTGCATCTGCCTAAACGATGACGGATGAAGAGAGCTTCTGCCGCCGCTGCTTCATGGGCTTCTTTAGCCTCAGCTTCACATGATTCTAGCGCTCCTGCTTCACGGGCTTCTAGAGCCTCTGCTTCACACGATTCTAACGCTCCTGCTTCACGGGCTTCTAGAGCCTCTGCTTCACATGATTCTAGCGCTCCTGCTTCATGGGCTTCTAGAGCCTCTGCTTCACATGATTCTAGCGGTCCTGCTTCATGGGCTTCTATAGCCTCTGCTTCACATGATTCTAGCGCTTCTGCTTCATGGGCTTCTATAGCCTCTGCTTCACAGCTTCCAGAAACGCTGCTTCGTGCACTTCTAGCTGGAGCCTCTGTTTTTGATTTTTAAAAGCCACAGCTTTATACTTTTCTCGAGTCTCTGCTTCATAGGCTTCAGCAGCTGCTGCTTCTAGACTGGAATAGAAAGATCGGTAGAAATGGAAGAGATTGGAATAAATGAACCAGTATACTCGAGGACGCGGAAAAGGCTAAAAATTGGTTGAAAAAACTCATAATAGTTTGAAAAAGAAGAAAAATTACACATACATTTGTTGCAATGAAAACTGAAGAAGAGACGGATTGAAGCCACATAAAGAAGTCGAATGCAAGTACCTAGTAAAATTGTCATAAACAAAGGAATGATATTCTATTTGTGCATAAGCGAAGCTAGCAGTAGTTTTAACCTCACAAAGTTCTATGTGGAAACATTTCCCTATAAGCTCTTTAAAGATTTAAATTAGGTCAAAAACCTTTTAAGCGAAATGTGATGCCTTTTTAAATCAGTGAACAATCGACATCATAATTTATTGAAAAAATAATATGCTTCTCATCGTTTAGATTAAATATAAAATAGCTAAATTTTAATACTTTTTGACCAAGGACGTTTTGATTTTTGATGCAATAGCACCATTACCACTCGAGACTGAATGGCGGCTTTAGAATAGCTTATGTTGATGCGCCCAGAGAAATGAATGCTCTAACTTCTGCACTCAGACAGTATCACGAAAATATTCAAATTATTGCACGGTAATGTAGGAAGTTACTTATCTCTGATGTCTAATCGTCAAAACCTTGATCTTAGTAGTAAAACACTGCATTTATACTTAACTCTATCTAATCTGCCAGGAAGGTTTGCTCGTAACCCATTAACGTAAAAAACTCTTACATCAACCTAAAATGCCTACTACCCGCTAATAAGCGCAAAAAGATCACTTGTTAACGTAAATTACCTGAAAACCTCGATTGTAAACGTAAAATGCTAATTCGAAAATTTAAAACGTGCTAAACTAAATATTAAAATTCGTGACCGTTAAACATGCTCGCAAACGAAAAATGCTAATTCGTAAACGTTGAATGCATCTTTGTAAACTTAAAACATTCATTCGTAAATGCAAACACGTATTAAGAAATACTAAATCACAAAACGCGAGATATTCTCTCAAGATGACCACGTAAGTTAGTTCAAAAGTAGGCTGAATTCAGGGCCGTGAGTGTCGAGGCCTGCAACTCTACAACGTTCGCTTTAGTGCATCGCAATTGTGTTGTGCGCAGTTTATTACTGCAAGTTAAATTAGTTTGTGGCAGTTACTCCTCCTGAGTGCGTTACATCCAATTTTTGATGTCCTAATGGATTTTCTGGAGCCATCATTTCCGTTCTTTCGTCCACGCGGCTCTTGAGGCAACTGTGCGATTTCACTAGCTTCTCTTCAGTCACAACTTTATTTTATGAAAAAACCTTGATTTCTAGCTACTACGGGATTTAGTATTTGATCCTGTCCGAAATAATATGTTTTCCATTTATTCATTATTCATGTACATGCAAAAAATCCTCTACTACGATTTTAATAATTTTTAACTGATTGCCTGGCTAAAACGTGGCTCATCGCTCATGCGCTTGCCGCAAGATCGATAACGAAATTCGCTCGATTTCCGTTGAATTACGATTTTCTGTATGAATATATAAATTAATATTAGATGGCAGAATTTGCTTGTTTAAACTAAGGCGGTTTATGACCATAGAATTCATTGATTTAAATTTTCAGGGTCGAACAATATTCTTCAAAAGACGTTGGTTGATCAAAATGGAGGTTTAAGGAAGTCATTTTAATTTATTAACGACGTTTCTAATGTAACAACATTTATCTACAAGGTATGAGTAGCATTGAATACTCAAATTTTGGTTGAAATAAGCACATAATACACGTAAACATGATTCAGCACGAAAATATACCACCTTGAAAATAAATTTTAATTATTGCACAACTATGATGGGAAAGTTTTTTAATTTAAATATCAGTGAGGTTGGGATAAATAAATACGGAGATACTCATATCGGGTGTGAAAAATATCAAACCACGCGCTTATTTCTTACGTCTCATTGAAAGATTTTCCCTGCCGTGGTCATCGACTTCAGAAATAAGAGTGAATTCCATTTCTAGAATTGACATTTCCGATATCGGCGCCGGCGAATCGCTGGAACAATTCACAGGCAGAGAGCGCAATTTTTGTTCGAGTTGAGCATTACCTCTACTGTAAAAGCTCTCTTTAAAATGTTTCAGTGGAATTTTCTACCCTAAGTCTTGAATAACCGAACAACTTTCTATTAAGTTGACTGCGTAAGCTGAGAATTTTTTTTATATCTTCCTGCGATTAAAATAAATTCAAGTTCTTTCCAGAGACGGGGCTATAAATTGAGCGACTGTATTATACTCGTAAAATATTGATAACAAAGAAATGCTAGTAAAAACATTGTCTGGTCTTCAATCAAACTTGCATATAGTATAATATTGAGTTTACTCGAGATTAAACATATTTGTATGTTTGCTTTATAGTGTGTTTAAAGCCTAGTGAAAATATCTTTGCTTTCGAGCGTATATTCACAATACAGAGCGATTCGTGGTATTGCATTGGTCTTCAATTTTCGTTGTTGTGATGGAATCAGATATTTAAAAATAAGAGGGGGATTAAAAATTTATAATATAAAACGAAATTAGGAAAATGTAAACTTCATTCTCTAATCAAAAATTAAGTTCCATATGGGATGTCAATGTTCCATATGGGAGGTCAATGCTGTTCCATATGGGAGGTCATTGCTGAAACTTTGGAAGGTTTAAACAATTCATTTATTAATTAAACTTACTTCATTTTGAAATTATCATTAAACTTAAACTAGGTGGTCTAAGTGAAGCCCTATGGGGAGAATGGGTTTTTCAATACTCTGATCAGGGATTTTCGACGTCGAGGAACGCTGTGCCACGGTGCTAGAATAGTAATTAATATAATACATATAAATAGACTCAGTTAATTTTATGTCAATTGATGATCATCAACCGGATTCCCAATACTGCACTTTCTTTTAGCAATCGGTCTCACGAGTCGAAGTCACCTATTCCAATATATGTACATTAAAGTGGCTGTTTCCACTACATCTTGGCGAGAATTACATATGAATGGTAAAATATTCTATACAAGTACAGAAATGGGAAAAGAATTTAAAGTCAAGAAAAGGAGTTCCTTGTCAGGCACAAATGTCGAGCAGGATCAGATCGTCTTTATTGAGGCAGAAGTGTGCCTTGATTTGACTTTTATTGCATTGTTTCCCCGACCCCCACCGTATGTATAGAAGAAACAGAGTATCATAGACTGAGAGTGCCGGGAAGTATTGCAACTGTACCATGTGAAATATTATTTCAGTAGACCAATGGCGACCTTCTATTCAAGTTCTATACAACTTTACTTAATAGACTGGCCCTATTTGAGCTATTTTTTAACTGCTACGGTATCACTTTACTTTCCTTTAAATTCCTTATCGGAATTTATAAGCTATCGTAAGAAAAATTTCTCCTGCTACGAATGCTCTCTAATATATTTCCACAATATATTATTTTTAGGCTTGCCTAAAAATAATAATGGTAATTACTGAAGAAGATATTGTGGTACATTTTAATGCGATCACTTTCAGCATTTGTTGGTATATATTCATAACTGTTAACGTGCGGAATATAAGCTTTTCAATCGTTTAACATGGGTTCAGTACGGCTGAACATCGGCTAACAACTAAATGTCGCACCTCCAATTAAGCAGAGGCATATTAAAGTCTGCCAATTAACAGCCAGTGAACAACCGGTGCGCATAACTCCTTATTAAATCTATGCAAATTATTTACGTCAGCCAATAAACGCTGCCCAAATGGCCATCAATAACAAGCCAGTAATTTTTAAAGTGCATCTCTAGCCATCGTCTAGAATGGGTCGTGGATTGCCTGAGGACTCCCTTATCACGTTGCAATCCATTGTGATCCTGGAGAAATTGTGTGTCTGATCGCAGCAGATACGCTTCCACCTCACGGATTTATTGCTTATCGAACGACGCAAGATTCGCGCCAGACGCTCCGGTGTGTCTTGCGTTCTTGGCCGGAGCCTTGAGGCCTGCCGTCTTGAGGAGACTGGCGCTGATGTCATATTTGAATTGGAGGCTCTTCCTGGTGAGGCTGTTTGAGACATTCTAGTGCGAACCATTTCGTTTAAATGCGTCTTTATTAACTTAGAACTTATTAGGTAAGAATATGTAAAAAGTTAAGGTAATGAGAGAATATGTGAGAACTTAAGGTAAAGCGAGGTAAGAATATGTTACAACTTAGGGCAAAACGAGGTAAGAATATGTGAGAAGTTAGGGTAAAGCGAGGTAAGAATATGTAAGAAGTTAGGGTAAAGCGAGGTAAGAATATGTAAAAACTTAGGGTAAAGCGAGGTAAGAATATGTATCAAGATGATGGCAGAAATATTTAAAAAGTATTTACTTGAACTAGAAAGTACTTTTATTTAAAAAGTAATGTCATGCTTCACAGAAAACACTATGGATGTCCCTATATTTAAAACAAGTGCTATATTCTTGATGAATGCAAAATGCTACCAAGACAATGATGCCTGAATAGGAAAAATTCGGCGAGAAAATTCGGAGAGAAAAATTCCAACTCGAACATATTGGGGTGAACGCCATCCAATCAAAAGTATTAGGGTTCTTGTCCGCATTACTTGAATTCTTTTTCTTCAATGTTTTTCATAGTCCTGTTTCAGTTATTATATCTTGTTGACTTGCTCGATTTTGCTCTCAACAGTATTCCATGAAGCCTTTCCTTCCTGATTATTTCTTTTATTTTTTGTTGTAGTAATCTCGTTATTTTTATTTAATAGAAAGTTTATGTTTGCTCTTACTTTAATCAAGATAAAGCAAATCTAATGTTATTTGAGTTCAAGTTAGAGTTTAATTGGGCATCTCAACATTTGCTACTTTGCTGTTACTAAATGTTTATTAAAATATTCCTAATCCCGTTAAGATAATTAAGTCTTTTTTACAAAAATTGAACATAATATCATGAAAAGGATGTGCACATCTTTCTAATTTCATGCTTTCCTTCGCCTTTAATATCCTCGTGAAGTGCTCCGCTAAGTGGCAAATGATTTTAATGTGTGCAAAAAGCTGAAACTACACTGACATAGTCTGGAAAAATTGTAGGACAATGATATGTTATAATTATGGTACGTCTTTGCATTAGAGTCCAGCACGTATAATATCTGATTCAAATGTTCTATTAGAGAACAATCAATCGATGAATGAGCAGTCGAAGAATAACTTACAAACAAAGCCCTCTGCGTGAGCTAAATAATGGAGCTTAGACATGTGGTTGGGTTGGCGAAGTATTTAAATTAGATTTCTGATAAGTTCCAAGTCGATAAGTTATTAAATACAGTATATAAAGGAGTATATTGTAGAGCAGTCGTTGTTTTCGACTTAACCAACTACACACAATCACTCGACTATCGATGTGAGGTCGTAAAATGTTTTAAGTAGATTTTTGAATAAATTTATGTCCTTTCATATCACTTTCCCCACATTTTTAAAGTCAGTACTGAATTCAAAGGTGAAATGTTCACTCTGAAGCTGGAATATCAATACCGGCCGACCGCCAGTATCTTATTGTGTAAAAACTTACATTATGGCATTATTAACCATATGAAAACAAAGACTTTGCTAAATCATCGATTAATAAACAATAGTCCTCGGTCATCTACAAGAAATATAGTCTGCTGATCCCACTGAAACAGACGGTGCCTCGGTGCGAGTCTACCATCGAATATATACGGACAGCCGACGGCGAGCCTTTTAATTTTTCTGCCGAAGCGGAAGGCATGTCACGGTAATCGATATCGGCTTCAGGGAAAGAAACCTTCGCGACTGACTTGAAATTTTGAGACTGTCGCCCACTATTGGAAAATTCTGCACTAAAATACAAAGAAATTATGAAATGTCTTCGTTACGTGCGACCTCGAGCAGCTGGCTGCAGTTCAACCTCGGCCCGATATTCAATCTTAGAAATCATTCAGAAAATTTAATTACATATTTTTTAAGATAAAAATGCCAGAATTTTTTTGTTTAATAGTTATCTGCAAATTAATAGACCTTTGAGAATTACTTAAGAACATTTGCAGGAAATTATTCAAATCGTTATCTTGCTGAAAATTTGGCCTTAATTTCATGTAATCATTATGGCAAAAGTCGATAGCTACCGACCATAATAATTATTATGAAGACAAGACAAACAACGACGTTGTAGTTACTTTAAACATAGAATGATATTGCGGACATGAAAGTGTTGCTCGCAGCTCAGCTCAGGCTAAGACGAACAGCATGTCATGCAGCGCTTCATTTGCCACATTTGTTAAGCTGTCACATGTTCTATGCGCCTCGCATTAGTAAAATACTTGTTTGCTCATTAAATATATTACTTCGCCTTAATTACTAATTAGGCAGCGTACTTATCTTGGAAGTGCTACAGAGTCAAGAGGCTTCTCAAATAATAATTTTGCAAATGAAATACTGATGAATTGAAAATGTTTTGCAATTGACGTGGGCTGATCTAAAGAACGCTAAGAACTTTTTTCGAGTCACGTTATTGCTCTATGAAGGTAACAAAATATACTAGCAAGGAGCTAAATAATGTCACATGAAGTAGCTAAGTTTTAGAGTCACGATCCTTTAAAGCAAAGAAAGGCTTGTATTTATATATATTATCCAATGCATTTCAAATACGTGTTGATTAAACATAGTAACACTTCTGCTATATGTATAATTTCAGTAAATTATTTTACAGCAGTTTCTCCATACAGAATCTGCATTTTTTTCATGGCCGCATGAAAAACTATACATTTTTTTAAGAACATATTTCATTCAAAAATATGCATAGAAAATGACATGAATTTTCTATATACATAGCTGTTATATTTTGATACTTGAAGAAAAATTCATTTTTATAGGTAGAATTTAGGACCCAATGAGCAGCACCAAGCAATTGGTATTGTTATATGGAGAAGTTCGTTCGTTTTGCAGGCGCGATGGCACTCCTATAGTGCCACCGTCCCACAAGTGGTGCCACACAACAGATGCCATGCCTGACGAGGGCGCTTAATTTGTCATGCGTTCTTTGGAGATGTTATTTCTGGAAACATTTACTTCACTAGCAGACCAATGTGATGGACAGTTAAATATTTTTGAAAATGCAAAGAGTTTTATTGTGCTTCTCATGTTCTGAGGAGTCTGGCGACACTTATTAAGCCGAACTCGAACTGTACATCATTATTTTTATGTTAATAAATTGAAAACATTACTGGGAAGTTTCAATTCCTAATATTGAGGGAAAAACAGTTACGGATTCTGAAATAATCACCAAGAAGTTTTAAATTTCTATATGGCAGTGTTTAATACATCCTAGAATACGGATCAAGGAAACGGAATCTGATGAAAAATGACGCCCGCTCCTGTAGAGCTCACAGGTACATGCGTCCGTATTATAAACTGTGACCAAGATGAGACAACTCTGACATGGACAACACCTACAATGGGAAACAGAAACCTTGAACTAAAGATGATTATCCAGGTCACGTTTTAGGCTCATGAGGCTTCAAGGTGTTGGTGACCGCACGACTGCAGTGGTTATAAGATGCAGACATCAAGACACTGACGAGGCACACTCCGGAGTACATTCTGAGCAAGATAAATTGTGCCGATGGTAAGTTACTGTGTTCTTGTGTTCTTTTTCTGGGCCCTGCTACCAACTACGGGCTCCATGAATTTTGTAGGTCTATACGCAGGTGAAGGAAGTGCAACGATTTGAGTCATTCTTATGAATTTTCCCATTGAGGATTAGCGTACATAATCCGCACCCTAAACTGCACTTATTGGAAAGAGGAGAATTATGTCATCCCGCACACGATACTAGAAAGACGATAACTGGACGGCCCCTAACGTTGAAAACTACACCTTTAAAATCAAACCTGTTACGGCGGTCGGAGAGAGAGGCTATTTAGAATCAGAGCTAAATATGTGGAAAATAACCCATTCCATGACAAGACCGAGGCTCTTCAATGCGTTGCCAATAGGGAAAGTGTAAAGACATAAAGTTTAAAAAATTTTCGAAAGACGACACGACATAATCAAGAGCACAGCTTAAATTTACAATTTTTTCCTTGGTACCTCACATCGTGTGAATGGCATGCAGTGAAATTGCGAACGCTCACAGATATTAATATCTCTTCTTTCTATATCTAAATATCCGTCTCTGCCTCACTATACTAAGAGCAAGAAGCAAGCAATGACATCGTACATAAGCTGCACTACGTACACGTCGGTGGCTAATAGCGGGGCACCAGCGTGGCCGTGGTCGGGGAATTTCAGAAACTTATACCTAAAGATATGAGGTGTTTAGACCTTGTGTGTTCTGCTTTTTCAGTGATCCTTACAGCAATTCGTGTGGAAATAGTGTGCGTTTGTGATAGTAATTTGTACGATTCGTACAGAACACGTATCTTATCAGTGTGTTGTGTACTTTAAGCGACAGAATAATTTATGCTAAGCACACAGTTTTAATACGCTGGACTCATATGGTCTCGACCGCCCACTCATAATGCTGCAAAATTTCAAATTTAACCGAAATACAGGAACTCGTTAACCCTCTCCAGTCTCCCCGGCAGCTAATGAACTAATCTTAATGAAGAGCTGACTCCTGAAATCTAAGACATGTTCCAAACCCTAATTTAAAGTTATCTCTGCCGCCTTCCTGGCCTCCGCCCAGGTTCGTATCTGCCTGCTCATTTCGTCGATATTCTGGATTTCTTGATATGGTAAGTTGTAGTTTTCTGATATCACGGCTTAAATTTATTAATTTTTTCACCAACAAATAATAATTGCATTACTAAGTTTCAATGCGTCTGATTATGTAGTAAAACCAACAATGGCTTTAATTTGAGGCAGCACTAATCATGCTTCGCACGAGTTGGATTAGTCATTTTTAGAAACATCCATCGACGGCAAAAATATGAATAAATTTCTTCACACTATTTCCTATGATGATTTTATAGAAGTACAAATTTTCAGCTCAGTTTTCCCATTTACCTTCAGTTCTTGAGGCTCGATCTTATTCTTGAAGAGCTTCGGCTTTTCTAAAGGTTGCTGCTGCAGGGCGCTGTCCAACTGTCATGTTCCTGCAGTAAAGATCTCTGCCGTCTCTCGCTCTTCGGTGAAAACGAACGGCCTCAGCTTGACCAAATACTGGAGCTCAAAAGCAATAGAACGGTTATTTGATTGATTATTAACTTCATATTAACTGAAAACTGCTTCTTTTGTTCTTTTTGAGCTTCCACTTATATACTGTTTCTAAAGTTCACGGCCGCCTTGAACATCAAGTGTGAAATAAATCAGTACTTAAAACTTTGCCCATTTCCACTTTTGTTGCGTTGTCATATACTCGGACCAGTGATTTTAACACATAATTAATACTCTAAAACTTTGCCCATTTCCACTTTTGTTGCGTTGTCATATACTCGGGCCAGTGATTTTGACACATAATTATTACTATAACAAATCAAAAACATCAGCATTGGTACGGTCCTGCGAATGTTATCTTCCGACTGCGGGCCAAGATGCAAGTCAATGTCGTCTTCTACATATCGGCAGACTGAGACAACTCATACCTTGCATCTATTTCGCATGTCGAGTTATATCACTTATCTTTTTAGCTACGAGAAGACTTGCTACTTGGAAAACTAAAAAGAAACGAACTCAAAGAAAGAAAATATGTTTCATGTCTTGAATTGATGTCTGCTCTCATTTTTTTTAGAATGGGACAATCATTTAAGAAGCCCCAGAATAAACATTTCAATACCAAGCTTGTGCACATTTTTATAAATTAAATCTCCATTTGTGTTTTTCAATGAATATCATCTGAAGATTGGGCCTATGGATGATATGAAAAACATTATATTTAGATTCATATGTTGTATTTTAATCAAGTTAATGTGAAGCGTTTCTGTATTACACCGCCGCCTGCAGAGGCCCCGATATTCCACTTCCACTTCGCGGCAACTGAGGGAGTAAACACTTAGACTTCTGGGTCTGTTGGTGACAGCTCCCCCCACCACACCCACACAGCTCCCACCCACACTCATCACCCCCACACTGCACAACCCCTCACATTTAATCATTACTCTTTTAATCCGCTTACAACTTATAACTCACACCAACACAGATCAAACCCTCGGATCTCAACCTGTTGATCAGCAAGTTATTGAGATGTGGATCAAAAATTTACGCAAAGTTCTGAAGATAAGTGTAGAAGGCAGATTCAGGGCTGCGGTATTAGAGTGACCAATTGTATGCGACAATTTCGTCAGCGGAATTACAGTGACCAGGTGTAGACTCGTAGACGAGAGATTCCGGGCAGTGGCATTAGAGTGACAAGTTTTAGGCAACAGATGCAGAACAGCGATATTACAGTGACCAGTTGTAGAAGACGTATCTCGATGATGTAACCGAGGTTTAACGTATAAAGGACCAAGAGAAGTGACACCGTAGTGGGCAGAGCTTTATTACGAACTTACAACACACTGTACAACGGGTTTCCACAATGACTTATCCTGTTGCCATACAGGTAAGCTAAACGCTAAATGGTGATTACCACATTATAAACTGGGAAGGCTAATACAAGGAAATGTTTATGAACATATCGCAGAAAAGGAGATTATCTTTCAACAAGGAAGACAT
>NW_025938587.1:0-4990 GCF_000764305.2 Hyalella azteca | reverse complement strand
TCCAACAGCTGATCGACGCAATCACAAGAAGTTTTTCGACAGTGAACTTGCAGAAGACCACTGGACGCTAAGCGTTCCGGGGACGCGATGTTTTGGCATCGTTTGCGCGACCGATAATGTCGCATGATGGCAGGCAATGTCAAGGGATGAGTCTTAATGAAAACGCGACGTTATTTGATGAAGAACTCTCGTGCAGTCAGCCAACAAACGGGGTAGGGATAGGCAAATTAAATTTAGTATATTTTAAATGGAGAAAATATCAGTATAATAAGATAACCATGCTCGTAACGAGTAAAATATATGCCAATTTTCATGATAACTCAATCTGTTACTGCAGTCTGCAATTCCCGTACAATAGTCACCATTAACGAAGTTCCCGATAAAAAAGCTCCACATGCTCAGTAATTCTTCATAAACAACAGAACCAATCTTCCTACGGTAATGAAAAATGCATGTAAAAAAATATACAGCTTTAAACTTAAGGAGGTGAAGCAAACGAAGGAATTAGTGCCTTGAATAATATATTGAATATCGTATTATTGCAGTGTTATTTAGATGGAGATTTGATGGTCTCCTCAGTCAAGCGAGGTAGGGGGCGCTGCTCCCCCGTTACCTGGGAGGGGGGAAGAGGGGTTAAAACTAACAACTTATTAATAATTAAAAAGTAGTTTAGCACTCCTTTTACACGTGTCCCTGCGGGACACGTGTACGACTGGCACGTACACGTGTACGTCAGACACGTATATACCAGAAACGTACACGTGTACGTCAGACACTTACACATGTGCGGCAGACACGTACACGTGTGCAGCAGACACGTACACGTGTACGGCAGACACGTACACGTGTGGGGCAGGCACGTACACGTGTACGTCAGACACGTAAACATGTGCGGCAGACACGCACACATGTACGTCAGACACGAACACGTGTACGTCAGACACGTACACGCGTACGTCAGACACGTACACGCGTACGTCAGACACGTACACGTGTACGGCAGACACGCACACGTGTACGTCAGACACGAACACGTGTACGTCAGACACGTACACGCGTACGTCAGACACGTACACGCGTACGTCAGATATACAAAAATAATGAATATTGAATTTAATTTCTAATAGAAGATGACTGAATTTCCGACTTCAGTTATTAACCATAACCAATTTCAACGAATCGGGAAAATAAGAAAGGATTTGCTACTAGAAACTGAACAGGCTTTATTTAAGTTCAAAGGATGGATCAAATGCTGGCTCGGTCATCCATGGCTGGCCATGAACATCACACGGTTCACACCTGCCGGTAAACAAACCCAAACTTGAGAATTGGTTGAATATTGTACATGGCTAATTAATATCATTGTTCAACAAAAAATCGGTGGAATTCACAAATTAGTAACGGTCCAAATCCTAAAGGATCATCCAATTTTGAACAATTGGCTAGGAGCGAGGTAAGCAGGTTCTGGCCAAGAATCAAGCCTCACCTCTGACGTCTCCGAAGCTTCAAGAAGTGTAGCTTCCGGGAGTGTAGCACCACCGTGACCACAGCTGCCGAGCAGGAGAACGTCTGAGCTCCAGGTAGGGGAACCACGCTCTCGTCGAGCCACCACAACGCCAGATCAAGATGAGAGCCGGACCGCGGCCGAGGTAAGATGCTGCAGGTATGCCTTCCAAAAAAAGTGCTAGGCAAACACAGGTGAAGCGGGAGCACCGTGCGAATAGGCTGGTGTAGAAAATCTGACTATTCTTGCTGCAACGATTCTTCTTTGGGTTCGGCTTGACACCGGCCAGAAAAGCGGATTATTTATGACTAACAAATTTAAAATGAATTCCACCAGATTCTTGTACATCAGATACGTACACGCGTGCGTCAGACACGTACACGCATACGTCAGACACGTACACGTGTACGGCAGACACGTAAACGTGTACGGCAGACACGTACACGTGTACAGCAGACACGTAAACGTGTACGGCAGACACGTACACGTGTACGTCAGACACGTACACGCGTACGTCAGACATGTACACGTGTACGTCAGACACGTATACGTGTGCGGCAGACACGTACACGTGTACGGCAGAGACGTACACGTGTACGTCTGACACGTATATATGTACAGCAGAGACGTGCACGTGACCTAATGACTACTCAGCCTTCAAAAATATTTTTTCACACGTGACGAAGAGGCTACCGCCTAATTCAAATTGACTAGCGCTTGACTCCGGTTCACGGATACTGCAGACGTAAAATTTTTCGATGGCTAACTGAGGAAGTTTCGCGATGATGTGACGTCTGGAATTAGCCAGCTCTGAATTACGCACATTTCAGTATCACCGTGAAAAATTTGGCCTTGATCTCTCATTGTAACTTCTTATATTTAATTAATGAAGTAAAATCAAATGTAGACGTCTTTTACATCGTATATTTTAATTCTCAGTACGTAATTCAACGTTCGTTCGTTCTCATACATCAAGCCACGTGTGCATTCGTGTGCCAGCGTCGCTTACAATAACTTACATTCCCATTTTCCAATTGAAATTCTAACGCAATCAACACAAGCGATCCTTAAGGCTATTAGGTTCCAATGTGTCACGTATCGAGGAAACAATTTCAATAGGAGTGCTATTATTAGCAAATCGATTATAATATCATGCAATTAGCCGTTGGGCTCCAAAATTTAAACATATATACATATCACTAAATTAGTATCAGAAGGCAGAATAAGCTTGTTTCAACACGGGTGGTTAATGGCCAGAGAATTCGTCAATTTAAATTTTCAGGGTCGAACTATATTCTTCAGATGACATTAGTTGATCAAAATGCAGGTTCAAGGGAGTAATATCACTTTATTAACGACGTTTCGAATGTAACAACATTCATTTTCAAGTTACAGGAAGTAGAGCGACAGACGTCAGGCAGAGCGACAGACATCAGGCAGAGCGACAGACGTCAGGCAGGGCGACAGACGTCAGGCAGAGCGACGACATCAGGCAGGGCGACCGACGTCAGGCAGGGCGATAGACGTCAGGCAGGGCGACAGACGTCAGATAGGAAACTGCTGACGCTAGATCGTAACAGCTCAGAGAATGCACGGTTCAGTTTATGTGGCTAAGTTGGAACCAGGCTAAAGGTAAGTTTCCCTAATACGTGAAGAGGTTGCAGCTGAAAATTAGGTGAGACCGCATGAAAATGTCACTCAAGCACATGATCAAGGTGCACAGTGCTGCTTCTGACTAACAACTTAACCTAAAAATCACTCATTTATGACTATATATGCGTATCAAATCATATAGTTGAATATAGTCATATATTCAGTAGATTTAAGGCTAAAGTTTGCAACCGGGACAGTGGCCGGTCGCACCCGAATCTATACGACACAAATGAGGTAGTTTCAGGTGGCCGCCTGAAAACTGCTTTTCTTGTCATGAACGGTCACGTTCTACTAGACGTATTAGTATTGTTTTAGACAGTATACGCGACCGATAATATCGGATGATGGCAGGCAATGTCAAGGGATGAGTCTTAATGGAAACGCGACGTTATTTGATGAATGAACTCTCGTGCAGTCAGCCAAAAAACGGGGTAGGGATAGGTAAATTATATTTAGTATATTTTAAATGGAGAAAATATCAGTATAATAAGATAAACATGCTCGTAACAAGTAAAATACTGGCCAATTTTCATGATAACTCAATCAGTTACTGCAGTTAGTAATTCCCGTACAATAGTCACTATGAACGAAGTCCACGATAATAACGCTCCACATGCTCAGTAATTCTTTATGAACAACAGTACAAATCTTCCTAAGTCATCGAAAATGCATTTAAAAAAATTATAAAGCTTCAAACTTAAATGAATGAACGAAGGAGTTAGCGCCCTGAATAATGTATTGAATAATATCGTGTTATTGCAGGGTTATTTAGATGGAGATTTGATGGTCTCCTCAGTCAAGCGAGGTAGGGGGCGATGCTCCCCCGTTACCTGGGAGGGGAGGGGGAAAGAGGGGTTAAAATGAACAACTTATTTATAATTAAAAAATAATTTAGCGCTCAGTTAATAACTGACAAATTCTTTAGCTTTATTTTTCATGTATGGGAGCAAATTTTAAACTTGATAACGTAACATTCATAACATAGTGATGTCGGCGCTGAAGCGTATAGGCCTGCTGTGGCCTGTCGCCGATTCTTTTCCTTTTCGTGACTTGTTCACAGAAAATCTAAAATCATGTCATTTGACCGGATCTTTTCATGACTGACGATAGTTTCAAGTAGCTACTAGACTTCCACCGGGTTCGATAAGGTGCTAGGCATTTCATATCTGAACATATATTTTTCCATAGCTTTATCTAGTCTGTTCTTGAACGCGTTCATACTTGGAGCGCCAACGATGTCAAAGGGGAGGCTGTTCCACATGTCGATGATTCGAAGCGAAAAGAAATTTTGTCGTGTGGAGAAGTTGCAGCGCAGTTTTTTTAGCTTATAGCCGTGGCCCCTGTTGATGGTTCTTGTTTCAAATTCTAGTAATCTTTCGGGGACATTGTATAGACCATGAGTATACTTATAGACTTCAATGAGGTCCCCACGCAGACGTCGATAACTGAGGCTTGGAAGCTTCATAATCTTCCATCTTTCTTCATAGGACTTGCCCTTCAAGCCTGGAATTATCCTTGTTGCACGTCTTTGAACATTCTCTATTAAATTTCTGTCCTTTTCAAATCTCGGTGACCACACAACGTTTCCAAACTCTAGATTCGGGCGCACGACGGCACCAAACAACTGCTTCATCGCTTCTGCATCTAGGAACTCGCATGAGCGTCTGATTAGTCCCAGAAGTTTGTTGGATGTGTTAGCTTGCGTTTCAACATGCTTAGAAAATTTTAGCTCCTTGTCGACATAAACTCCGAGATCTTTTTCCACACTAGACTTTTCAATCATTACTCTCTCGTTGCAACCATGTCTTCTCATACTGTAATCTTGCTGTTCAT
>NW_025938586.1:0-540 GCF_000764305.2 Hyalella azteca | reverse complement strand
TACATGCATGAGCTTGGTGAATATGTGGTGAAGGTTTGATACTTTCATTTGTTTTTAATTTACCGCTAAGACATTAGGTCGCGAAAGTGAACAAAATGAGCAAAGCGAAAACTCTGTGAAACTCAATTAGGTTCAGAATATCGAAAAATAACTTTGTGAGACTTTGTGCCGCAATTTTCACAGCTAAGATGCTCAGGAATAATCATTTCCTTGGGTGTCTACAGAATAGTAACGAATGTTTCCTAAATATTTATTTTTTGTGCATATTCAAAACTCGTTTCCAAATTTGCACTAGTATATTTACAAACATATCATCCATTCTGAGCTCATTTTTTGAAAAACTCAGCCTAGAAGAGGTGGTATGGGGGTTTGAACAGATAAATATAGTCTAAAATGAACAGAAAAACATTCCTTCAAACTAGTTTAGCGGCCTTGTTGGGTTCTGAGGTTTTGGCTAAAGTTGGTACAAAAAGAAAACTTTGTTTCAACACACTGGCATGCCCGGAGTGGTCGCTAAAGAAAGTACTTCACAAAGCTCAG
>NW_025938585.1:0-970 GCF_000764305.2 Hyalella azteca | reverse complement strand
TCAACGAGATCAAGCAAGACGTCTCGACGTTCCGGTGAGTGTGACTTGACTGACGTCAACGAGATCAAGCAAGACGTCTCGACGTTCCGGTGAGTTGTGACTTGACTGACGTCAACGAGATAAAGCAAGACGTCTCGACGTTCTGGTGAGTTGTGACTTAACTGACGTCGACGAGATCAAGCAAGACGTCTCGACGTTCCGGTGAGTTGTGACTTGACTGACGTCGACGAGATCAAGCAAGACGTCTCGACGTTCATGTGTGGCTAGCTTCACGCCCCGACTTCTCTTTACGTTATTTGTGACTGAGCAATTCAATGTTGTTTTCGTATTGTTAAGAGTCAATTAATCAATTGAAAGGAATACAATAATTATTTAGTTATTAATGTCACAACTTTGAGCTCAGTAATTCAATGATATTTTTGCATTTTGCTGTATCCAACTCGACTATTGGAGGAATTCGAATATATGCCTAATAATGGCTGAAATTTGGTATTGAAAACTGTGCTTGTTTGTTTATGAAAGGATTCTATGTAGAAAATGCAATTGGCACTGACAGAATCTAATTAAGGAGGATTAAATTTACTATAATTTTTTCCAAGATTTCGTATTAATACTATAATAATTAACGCCTCAAAATTAAACAGACTCAAATTTGTGAGTGAAAGAACTCCGGTACATTGGTAGATAATTAAGATTCGTGTTAGCAATAATTTTTTTAAAGTCGACCAATGTTATGTTACAATCTCTCGGCATCTTACTAGAATAAATCATGACCATGCATTTCTTCAGATTCCAGCTCATCGACATCCTGAAGAACAACGGAATGAATACCTCCATCGCCGCTAATGAAGACCCGAGTAAGAATCTCACATCTACAGTCCGAAATCAAACCATTTATTGGCAGTGTTGAATATTTGTGAAACGAATTTTTGTCTCACATAGTCAGTAATGAAATTCATTATTACACATG
>NW_025938584.1:0-4148 GCF_000764305.2 Hyalella azteca | reverse complement strand
AAATGAGTGTCAGCAAGAGACTACCAGCTGTTCTCTTGGATTAAAGTTTATGTGGAAATAAAAGATAAATTTAAAAATCCCATTTATACTCTGTGTTGTTTTTTTTTGGAATCCATTCATATGAGATTAGATAGATATTTTGATAGGTTATATGTATATGATGCATACATCGCGAGTCTAATTTTGATACAGATATACTTGATGCTCATGTGCAATTTTTTTAGTATAAGAAATAATTCAAATAAACTATAATTTTCCTTATTTATTTTGTCTTCATTTATAGGATATATGTATTTCCTGTCGTGGTGCTGTGGGTGAGAGCAGATTGCACCCACCGCAAGAATTGACGAGAGCAATGCTGCGACATCCTCCCCCCACGACTGCTTCAGGGACACTGAACGCCCGTTGCCGCTTGCCGGCACGTTGCCGCGCCGAAATATTTGTCTAGAGTAATGTCGATTTGTATGGGCATCGCTGCTGCCCTATATCGGCAACAGCGGCTTGATGAGGCGCTGTCGAAAATAGTATAGTTTTAAGGAATCTTTGTCATTTAAATGTAAGCGTTCGCTGCAATCTTGAGCCATTAATATAATTAGCCTTAAAACTATTTTCGTTTATTTCAGTACGTAAATAATCGAATAGCCTGGCACCTATTCTAGCGACTTTGTGTAATGGCGGGCTTGCGCTCTCGGGATTTCCTCTGGAAAATAAGAGAATTGAAAGTCCTGAGGCAACTATTGGCAGTCTCCGTTAGCCTCTCCTGCAGTGACCAACTCCTCGGGGTCAGTTGCATTTCCTTCAGCCTACTCCAGGAGGCCATGATTGGACTTGAGTCGCTGACCATTTGGCGATTGTAGACTTCAGGTATGAAGGACTAGTCCATTTTCTTCCTGGCATGATCTCCGGGCCTCGGTCGGAGACCCCGCCATCTTCCGCCATAAGCTCCAGCTTCAGCTTCATACGAGACGTAAGTCCGCGGTATCACTTTGTCGTGGGAGTGCGTGCCAGACTGTTTCGGAAGCAGACCTAGCTTTACTCTTCCCCTTGACCTACGAAAATAAAGGTGCTCTACATATTAAATAGTTGTCTAGTTCTATATATAGGAATATTTTGAAAATAATTTAGTAAACTGCATGCTGGCATGCAGTGTATTATAAGATGCCCCATGCTATAATTTTAATCGATAACTGGTAAATAGATATATTAATCCATAATAGATTTATAAATTTATATAGCTAGATTTTAATTTAGTAATACATAAATGATAACTTAAATATATTTATGCATGAATTCTATCCAAGATAGAAGATAAATTCATAGTTTACCGGATATTTTTTAACTGTGTCTGCAGCACTGGGGCCGGATTATCAAAACATTGCTAAGTACACGCAGCGACTAACGTGTGGCGTAAGTGCTGCTATGATGACGTAACTCTAGTGGTGGTATTATCAAAACATTTGCGCGGGAAGCTACGTACAAGAAGCCGTACGTAGCTCTACGCCTGCTCGGAGGTGTCGTAAGTGGAGTTACGTAGACGTTTTGAGTGTGCCGCAGCAATATAAAACTATTGATTTACTTGCAACACGGTGAATTGTGATAGAATTGCGTCAACAATTTAATATAGACATAATATGTGATCGGGCTAAACGGTGTTTTTTGGGAAAAAATTAATTGAGTTAATGCCAGCTAATTTGTTTTCCTTTTGTGCTATAATTTAAAAGCAAATTTTGATGTTTATAACTAGGAGTTTTATGATCATTCACTGAAACAATATCTTCATGCCTTTTTGATTTAAAATTAAGTAGAGGTTGACAAGCCAGCCATTTTTCTAGCTACGTACACATATTCCTTTCTTTCTCCGCTGATAGTTGAACTCCAACTCGCAAAATTTTCTAAATTTTAGGTGGCTCTCGAAAAAAAGTTCTCCACTCTAATTTTCAATGGGGATAATGTAATTTATTGCCTTAATTGCAAAAAATTACAATCAATGCGTTGTCTATGCTATTTGGACAACGTCTCACTGATTTTTCCATATACTCCCTAGTCAGTCAACGCAGATGCCGCTGACACGACACAACCTCCTTCCATCCACGCGTACTGCGCACTGAGTCGACAGGAGCTATAATAGCAAATTCAAAGCCTATGATTGGTCAGTTAGTTGGATGGTTTCGATAATACCTTTTCAGATGAGTCTTGCGTAAGACAGTTTTGTTAATGCCAAATTTTGACTGACTTACGCAATACGTAACTTTTTGAACGTACGTACGAAAAGTTATGTGTACTTAGCGAAGTTTCGTTAATCTCTGCCCTGAACGGAACGCCATGGGTTCATTATGGCCGCGGGGCTGTCACGCCATGAGGTGGTTGGGTCGTACCCGACCATACGCATTCTCCCGGCCCAGTCAGGCTATACCGGCCTTTATTCTCATTTGCTTTAAAGATAAGCGAAATAAAATTAGCCACAATCAACTGTATTTCAATACCATATTTGATCCCATGCGCATAGTTTTCTTCAGTGTTCGCCGGGAATTTACTTCTCGAGTGATTTTCCGGCTGCTTAAATAATTTATTTGATTATCATAAATTCTTTAACATTATGTTAGTCATTTTTGAAAATACATTAATAGCACTATAATGTAACGCATGAATAACATGGAAATATCTCATTTTTGAGTCATATTTTCTGGTAGTATCTTGCTCGTTGCGTGGGAGGCTTGCTTAACCGAGCTGTGATAGTTGGTGCACTTCAACACGAGCGAGATGAGAACCTGTAATGTAAGGAATCCTACCTACATAATAACTTAATGCAAGGAATCCTACCTACATAATAATTCAGTGTAAGGAATCCTACCTACAAAATAACTTAATGTAGGGAATCCTACCTAAAATAATAACTTAACCCCACAACTGGGTCCTGCAGTCAACCGCGAGCTCAGCGATGGGGCGCTCAGGAACAATGCCCCTAGGAGCTGAGCTTATATATACATTCTGCCGGATCGGATCAATGTGGAAACTTGAAAAATTACATATATATAATGCATTCACTGTACCGTTTTCCTTAAAAATTAGATTCAGCCGAGTCCAAAGTTTATGACAAATAAAATTAACATTCAGCCAAATATAAAGTTGATAATAAATAAGAATTACATTCAGCCAAGTCTAAAGTTAATAATTCAATACTGTAATCTCTATGATCTCTACCCCTTTTTTTTACATTGCTAATGGTTTTCAACTTTATTATTGATGGCGGTTGATGAACCATGCTAGTCATTCTATTTAATACGAATTTTATCTATTGACAAGCTGCTTAATGAACTATGAGTCTATAATGTTTCGATAATGACATGCGGCATCATTACTTTTAGTTGACACGTGTGTCAACGAACTATCTAGGCTCATGTACACGATTGTTTAGCTATCAAATAGTTTAATAGTTTTGCAGATAATATATTTTGTTGTGTTTATTTTAGCAGCCATGAGTCACGTGTCGCAGCTGAAGCTTTAAGGTCAAAGTAATCAATAAAAGCTCAATGACAACATGTCAGTACAACTGCTCATACAGAAGATATTTGGCTTCGGTTTAGAACCTCTTCTCGAGAGCTGTGAATTCATTGCTATGGACTTACCATGAATTATTCTTGCCTGTATTTCCTGATATGAATGAGAATTTCTTAAATTTATAGCATTTTGTCTTGTGCATAGCATCGTCTGTGTCATGCCGACGTGCCATACAAGAATTCAAAAATTATATTAAAATTCTGCAGGTTAAACTTACAAGGCGGTCCCTGGACTGTGTAGACCATACAATACAATAACCAGAATTGTAAAAGGACGAGTATTATATCTGGCTGGTTTAATTACAAGCCATTGTCTTTAAATACAATTTCCATTATAGTGGAATCCCCGCCGAGGTAAATACGAGTGTTATAGCGGAGTCAGGAGCTGGTTTTAGTCAGAGCCGCCGCGCTTAAGGAGAGCGTCTCGGGCAAAATAAAACTTTTTTATTTACGGACGGATCACTTTGAAACTTGGTACACATGTGTAAAACAAAACTCTAAGACTTTTATGTTGATGTAAATTTTCGAAAGAATGGAAGACTACGTAAAATGCATAGAAAGCGGCAGGAAAAAGGGGTACTGTAGAAATCT
>NW_025938583.1:0-392 GCF_000764305.2 Hyalella azteca | reverse complement strand
TTGTCTCAATAACTTTTACTCTGCTTAAATATTACACCAAGGGGAACAAGAAACAAGATTAATAAGATGCACATGACACTCAAAAGATAATGAAATAAAACATGACATACATTAAGGTACAATTGTGAATGAATGATTCTACTATATAATATAGCTAATGTTCTGCGGCCCTCTTCAACGTTCTGCAGGATATTTTGGCGGGAACGATAAACAATGCAGTTGCGGAAGTTGAAAATTTTATGAAATGACATGTTTGCACCACTGTGCAGAAAGTGGGTGAGGATTGCAAGATCTTAAGCAATGCATTGGCAGCAAAATTTATGCCTTCTGAAGATCTTGCCAACACATTTGGATTAAAATTATTGCATATGAGAAGTAACTTTGAAATTACT